>NC_091266.1:18199318-18502348 GCF_042477335.2 Ovis canadensis
GAAAACTATTTTAATGCCTCAGAATTAGGCTTCATCTGAATGTGTCAAGTAATCATATTTGATCTTAGCTTTTGTAAACTCTGTGTCCCTTGGTCTTATATCATCCTGTGTACAACACAGCCGAGAGGACAAGAAGATTTGAAAATGCAATAAGAATTATGTTAACTGTAAAATAGTTACCAATTTCCCTAAAAAGTTTGGTGTACAGGGTTATCATAGTTCCAGTCTACTAACAGAAACAATGCACGGAAATGGAACAAATACCAAAATACCTTTAAGGATAACAGAATGCAGTGACATAGAAACTATTTTCTAACAGCATGTAATCTGGTTAAAAACACTTGGAATGGTCTAGTACAATCATAAATATGCAAAGAATCCTAAATGAATTAAAAATATAGCTGCTGCTGCTGCTGCTAAGTCGCTTCAGTCGTGTCTGACTCTGTGCAACCACAGAGATGGCAGCCCATCAGGCTCCCCCGTCCCTGGGATTCTCCAGGCAAGAACACTGGAGTGGGTTGCCATTTCCTTCTCCAATGCATGAAAGCGAAAAGTGAAAGTGAAGTCGCTCAGTCGTGTCTGGGCATAGTAAGGTAAATCTAAAACGGGATGTTTTAGATTTACCTGACTAGGTCTGACTCGAGTTGCGCCCTGTGCAAAGATTTCTTGCTGAGCTCTGAATGTACTAAGACTTGAAAGCAAACAAAAAACTCAGGTATGAGTTTTAGAAAATTCTAAGTAGTGAAAATTGTTCTTTATATTTATTACCCCGATGGCTGCAAAAATAAAAAATAAAAAACTCGAATGTCTTGAGAATTGCTTTTAATGAGTAAATTAGATTCAGCTTCATTTCTGGGTAAAGCTTTTTTTTTTTTTTTTTTTTTTTTTCAGTACCAACATTTAATGATTATCAAGCCATAAAGTTTAATGCTGTCCTGCATACCAGGTTATTGTTACCATTGTGTGGCAGAACCAATACAATATTGTAAAGTAAAAATAAATAAATAAAAGTTTAATGCTGCAAACATTTATTATTGAACACCTTATCTGAACAAGACAATATGGTATGTTATTTGGGGAATAAAAATAGATAAAATAATTTCCCCAACTGCTTATAACTTACTAGTGTGGCTAAATAAACACATAACTATTTTATATATTTGCACAATAGCCATAATTTGAAATATTTTTACTTTTAAATATGATTAGAAAGTTGGATGTTGATAAATTTCATTTTCGATTCATGAGAGAAAACTTTACATGATCTACTTAAACAGATTTACTTAGGTCCAAAGAAATCTAAAGAAATCTTCACACCCTGTTGCTTTCAAAGTTAATTCTAGATTTCCCACTTTTTTCCAAAAGTGTTTTATATCATGACCCAAACTTTCTACCATTATCTCCCTAGACTGCCTATGTAAATGCCCAATAAAACAAAATTTGGATTTCTGTTCCCTGATATCATTTTAGTTGGAATTGTGTGAGACATTTTACAGAAGAATCCTTTCTCCCTCAATCAAGGAAATTACTGAATTAGCAACTTGATCTCACTCAAAATTGCAAAGTTGAAGGTGAAATTTAGAAAGTCATGTTTTTAAATACAATTATTGTTTGCAAAGTTAGCCACCCTGTTACGAAGAAACTACCAAAGTAAATAATGAGAGTGCAAAATATTCTGAGTAATTAAAGATGACAAAGTCCACATATTGTGAAAGAACAAATTTTGCAAAGAATCTTGTTTTCCAAAAATTGAATAAATTCAACTTCATCACAAAGGACATCATGATTTTTATGGTAGAAATATACAAACTGATTCTATAATCCCAGTGGAAATTCAGAAGACCTCGCTGAGCAAAACGAACATAAAAGCAAAATCAGAGATTGGCAACGCCTGACTTTAAGATTTTTTGTAAAATTACAATAATCAATACATTGTGCAAGTAATATAAAGTAATATAAAGATAGACAAACAGATGAATGGAACAGACAAGGAGTTCAGAAACAGAATCACATATATATGGACAAGTGATATTAGACAAAGGCAACTCACATTAGAAAGAATTAATCTCAAAAAAAATGTTGGAAAAATTTGGTATGGAAAATAGTCATGGAAAATTTGATAAACAACAATAAATTATCATTAATGCATCTCACATTTTATATAAAAGTGACTCAAACTATATTACACTCATGAATGTAAAATTTAAAGCAATATATTTTAAAAAGAAGACCAAGAAGTCTTTTCTGACCTTGAAAAAGGCAAACATTTCTTAGAATTAATAATAAAGATGTGACTCATAGAGGAACAAATTGATACATTGTCCTTAATCAAAATTATAAACTCCTTTACATAAAATGTTATTAAGCAGTGTAACTATAAGCCACAGACTATGCGAGCTTAGAAAAATAGTTTGAAAATCATATATCTGATACAGAACTTAATCTATGATATATTGTCAAAATTAAGCAATAAACAATAAAAATAAACAAAATAGTTAATATTTCTCAGTATATATAGTAAATCATAGTAAAATGCATTTACATATCTATTGGAATCACTAAAATTAAGAAATGTATCACACCCAGTTTTAATGAACTGTAAGACTCATGCAATGCTGATGGGAGTATATAATGTTTTAATAATTTTGGAAAACAGTTTGGCAGCACCTTAAAATTTAAAAAATTCATTCCTGAATATTTACCCAAGAAAAATGAAAGTATAACTACATATAAAGACTCAATTCAAAGGAAGTATAGAATTCATTTAGCACAAACTGTTTCCATAACAAGTGAGAAATATTAATAACAGACTTGGAGAGGGGAAATGACTTAATTGAAAATATGAAACTCTGCTTCTCTACATTAACATAAAAAGTAATAGTCTCCCTTTAACAGTTTTAATTGTTTCAGTTGCAATTCCAAAGCATTTTTCTTCTTGAATTGTCAGAACCATTTTCTCTTTAAAAATATTTTTTTCACCTCCATTCATATTATTCCTTTTCATACATAGCTTTTAAACAAAAATGAGAATGAAAAACAACTATGTATGACAAGGACTTTGACACTGATTCTTTTGGACAGCTGTTTCTCTTGAAAAGGAAACAATTTGATAATATATTTGAGAAGTAACTTTTTAATAAGGTAGGGATTATCAGTATAGTTCTCTTCTGGGTCTGTTAATATAATTTTTCAAAGAGATATTTCTTCTGGTCCCTCCCCTCAGAAATGTGTTGTGTGAGTCACTCAGTTTTGTGCAACTCTGTGGGACCCCATGGTCTGTAAGCCACCAGGCTCCTCTGTCCATGGAATTCTCTAGGTGAGAATATTGGAGTGGGTAGCCATTTCCTTTTCCAGGGGATCTCTCCAACCCAAGGATTGAACTCAAATCTCCTGTATTACAGGCATATTCTTTACTGTCTGTGCCACCAGAGAAGCCCAAATAGACTGGGATTTTTCACCCTTCCCTGTTACCAATACTAGTGGGGAATTTGGTAATACAAAAGCCTCTCCTGAGAATTCCTTTTCCTTTTAAGCCAGGGTTTTTCAAACTTTTTCTGAATGCATCAAAAAGTAAATATTCTGGACTCCAGAGACTATATGTGCTCCTACCCAGCAACTCAGACTTGCCATGGTAGTGCCAGTGCAGCTAGAAAATATGCAAAGAAATGAGTATGGTGGCGTCCCAATAAAGCTCTATTTCCAAAACAGATAGAAGGTGGGATTCTGCCTAGGTGCTATAGTTTTCTGATCCTTGCTCTAAATTATGAAGAACTAAAGAAAAAATAATCTTTGAAGTTGTAAACTCGTAGAATATCTGATTACTGACAACAAAGATGATATAACATTGGCCATATTAACATGACCTACATCGTCTTGAGTTCTATGATAAGGGATTTAAATATGTTGTTCTATGTACTCATAAAAATAACTTTATGAATGCAATCTACTACTCATTCTTATTAACAGTAACACAATAATAGTGTGAGACTTTAATACACCACTCACACCTTTGGATAGATCAACTAAACAGAAAATTAGCAAGGAAACACAAACTTTAAATGATACAATGGACCAGTTAAACCTAATTGATATCTATAGGACATTTTGACCCAAAACAATGAATTTCATCTTTTTCTCAAGGGCACACAGAACCTTCTCCAGTATAGATAACATTCTGGGCCATAAATCTAGCCTTGGTAAATTCAAAAAAATTGAAATCATTCCAAGCATCTTTCCTTATCACAATGTGGTAAGATTAGATGTCAACTATGGGGGAGGGGAACTATTAAAAATACAAACATATGGAGGCTAAACAACACACTTCTGAATAACCAACAAGTCACAGAAGAAATCAAAAAATCAAAATAAGCATATAAAAGAATGACAATGAAAACAAAACAATGGGATTTTCAGTAAAAGCAATGCTAAGGGGAAGGTTCATAGCAATGCAAGTTTACCTCAAGAAACAAGAGAAAAATCAAATAAATAACCTAACTCTACACTTAAAGCAATTAGAAAAAGAAGAAATGAAGAACCCTAGGGTTAGTAGAAGGAAATAAACCATAAACATTAGGGTGGAAATAAATGAAAAAGAAACAAAGGAGACCATAGAAAAAAATCAATAAAGCTGAAAGCTGGTTGTTTGAGAAGATAAATAAAATAGACAAACCATTAGCCAGACTCAAGAAAAAAAAGGGAGAAGAATCAAATCTACAAAATTAGACATGAAAATGGAGAGATCACAACAGACAACACAGAAATACCAATGATCATAAGAGATTACTATCAGCAACTATATGCCAATAAAATGGACAACTTGGAAGAAATGGACAAATTCTCAGAAAAGTATAGCTTTCCAAAACTGAACCAGGAAGACATAGAAAATCTTAACAGACCCATCACAAGCATGGAAATCAAAACAGTAATCAGAACTCTTCCAATGAACAAAAGCCCAGGACCAGAGGGCTTCACAGCTGAATTCCACCAAAAATTTAGAGAAGAGCTAACACTTATCCTACTGAAACTCTTCCAGAAAATTTCAAAGGAAGGTAAACTTCCAAACTCATTCTATGAGGCCACCATCACCCTAATACCAAAACCAGACAAAGATGCCACACACAAAAAAGAAAACTACAAGCCAATATCACTGATGACATAGATGCAAAAATCCTTAACAAAATTGTAGCAAACAGAATGCAACATATAAAAAAAAACAACATGATTATGTGGACTTCATCCCAGGGATGCAAGGATTCTTCAATATTCACAAATCAATTAATGTGATGCACCACATTAACAAATTGAAAGATAAAAACCATATTATCGCAATAGATGCAGAGAAAGCCTTTGACAAATTTCAACATCCATTTATGATAAAAACCCTCCAGAAAGCAGGCATAGAAGGAACATATTTCAACATAATAAAAGCCATATATGATAAACCCACAGCAAACCTTATTCAATGGTGAAAAATTGAAAGCAGTTCCCCTAAAGTCAGGAACAAGACAAGGATGCCCACTCTCACCACTACTATTCAACATAGTTTTGGAGATTTTACCCACAGCAATAAGAGAAGAAAAAGAAATAAAAGGAATCCAGATTGGAAAAGAAGAAGTAAAACTTCACTGTTTGCAGATGACATGATCCTCTTCATAGAAAACCCTAAAGACTCCACCAGAAAATTACTAGAGCTAATCAATGAATATAGTGAAGTTGCAGGATATAAAATTAACACAGAGATATCCCTTGCATTCCTATACACTAGTAATGAGAAAACAAAAATTAAGGAAATAATTCCATTCACTATTGCAATGAAGAGAATAAAATAGGAATAAATTTACCTAAAGAAACAAAAGACCTATATATAGAAAACTACAAAACACTGATGAAAGAAATCAAAGATGACACAAATAGATGGAGAAATATACCATGTTCATGGATTGGAAGAATCAATATAATGAAAATGAGTATGCTATCCAAAGCAATCTATGGATTTAATGCAATCCGTATCAAGCCACCAACAATATCTTTCAGAGAACTAGAACAAATAATTTCACAGTTTGTATGGAAATACAAAATATCTTGAGTAGCCAAAGCAATCTTGAGAAAGAAGAATGGAACTGGAGGAATCAACCTGCCTGACCTCAGACTATACTACAAAGTTACAGTCATCAAGATAGTATGGTACTGACACAAAGACAGATATATAGATCAATGGAACAAAATAGAAATCCCAGAGATAAACTCATGCACATATGAACACCTTATCTTTGACAAAGGAGGCAAGAATATACAATGGAGAAAAGACAATCTCTTTAACAAGTGGTGCTGTGAAAACTAGTCAACTTTTTGTAAAAGAACGAAACTAGAACACTTTCTAACACCTTATACAAAAATAAACTCAAAAATGGATGAAAGATATAAATGTAAGACCAGAAACTATAAAACTCCTAGAGGAAAACATAGTCAAAACACTCTGACATAAATCACAGCAGACCTCTATGACCCACCTCCCAGAGTAATGGAAATAAAAGCAAAAATAAACAAATGGGACCTAATTAAACTTAAAAGCTTTTGCACAATGAAGGAAACTATAAGCAAGGTGAAAAGACAGCCTTCAGGGTGGGAGAAAATAATAGCAACAGTTAAAGAATTAATCTCAAAATTATACAAGCAGATCTGCAGCTCAAATCCAGAAAAATAAATGACCCAATGAAAAAATGGGCCAAAGGACTAAACAGACATTTCTCCAAAGAAGACATACAGTTGGCCAACAAACACATTGAAAGATCCTCAACTTTGTTCATTATCAGAGAAATGCAAATTGAAACCACAGTGACATACCATCTCATGCCAGTGAGAATGGCTGCTATCCGAAAGTCTACAAACAATAAATGCTGGAAACGATGTGAAGAAAAGGGAACCCTCTTACACTATTGGTGGGAATGCAAACTAGTACAGCTACTATGGAGAACAGTGTGGAGATTCCTTAAGAAACTGGAAATACAACTGCCATATGACCCAGCAGTCCCACTGCTGGGCATACACACTGAGGAAACCAGAATTGAAAGAGACACGTGTACCCCAAAGTTCATCGCGGTACTATTTACAATAGCCAGGATATGGAAGCAACTTAGATGTCCATCAGATGAATGGATAAGAATGCTGTGATAGATATACACAATGGAATATTACTCAGCTATTTAAAAGAATGCATTTGAATCAGTGCTAATGAGGTGGATGAAACTGGAGCCTATTATACAGAGTGACGTAAGCCAGAAAGAAAAGAATATACTGTATTGTATATTACAGTATATTAATACATATATATGGAATTTAGAAAGATGATAACGATGACCCTATATGTGAGATAGCAAAACAGACACAGATGTAAAGAACAGATTTTGGACTCTGTGGGAGAAGGCAAGGGTGGGATGATTTGAGAGAATAGCATTGAAACATGTATATTATCATATGTGAAATAGATCACCAGTCCAGGTTCGATGCTTGAGAAGGGTACTCAGGGCCGGTGCACTGGGATGACCTTAAGGGATGGGATGGGGAGGGAGGTTGGAGCGGGGTTCAAGATGGGGAACACATGTACACTCACGGCTGATTCATGTCAATATATGGCAAAAACCACTACAATATTCTAAAGTAATTAGCCTCCAACTAAAATAAATTAATTAATTTTTTAAAAAAAAGCAAAGACATCACTTTGGCAAGAAAGGAAAAAAAAAAAAGAAAATTTTGTTAACTTGCTAAACCAGTCTGAAGATAATTAGTAGATGAAAAATTAAATAAGAAAATAAAACAAAAACAACAGGCTTTTCTGGCTCTTATCAACCAAGCGATAAATAAAAATGCTGATGGCAAACTAGCTTAGAGGCCTTGTAATGTCTTTGTTCTGAAACACTTTTGCTATTTGGTCCATATTCATCCTTTTATGAATGGAATGGCAAATTGAACAGCATCCAACCTTATTAATATAAATAATGACTGGATGCACTAAGCCAAAACTGACTTCATTTTAAACAGTCTCTGTGTGTGTTATTTAAGTAATTTTGCAGAATATTTTCACTTTGGCTTTGTTTCTTCACTTCAGTAAAGAATTGGGATTAAAAGTTTGGTCATTACTAATCATACATTCAGTGTTATATTGCACAAGTTATCTGACTAGATGAACTAACAAGAAGAAAATTATTATATTAGGTCTTAAAATTGTCTAGATTATGCTGGAATAGAGTGGAATCAATAGAACAAATTACAGCATTGAAGAGTAAGGCAGCTATTTGTTTACAACCTTATGAGCCTCCATGGTGGAACCTGAAACTGGTATCCTTACACAGAGAGGAAGAAAGAGACTGACCATTTCAGATTGCTGGGTAGCAGGTTTTTTAGAAGCAAGGAAGCTTACTTACAAGGCTTACCTTTGGTGGCCCCAAGAGTAATAGGTTTCTGCACTTCCTTCCAGAATCTTAAACTTCTATAGAGAAGCATTAACTGAGTTCTATCATGAACATGGTCCAGATGGCCTTATTACCACATTATTATCTCAAGGCTTTATCTTTGGGACAGCTTCTGGGAGTGGGGGGCCTCCCAGATCTCTCAGTAGGAGACGTGGGTTCGATCTGTTGGTCCAAAAGATCCCCTGGAGGAGGAAATGGCAACTCACCCCAGTGATCTTGGCTGGAAAATCCCATAAACAGAGAAGCCTGGAGGGCTACACTCCATGGGGTCAAAAAGAGTGGGACATGACTGATCACCCACAGACTCATCTCAAGGCTTATCCTTGGGGCAGCTTCTGCTGGGAGTGGGGAAGGCAAATGGAAAACATAAATCAAAAATAAAGAAGGAGATGGGAAGCCTCTGGGTCCATCTGGTGGTTCAAAGCATTGGTCATTTCCTCTTGATTAATTTATCAAAAGGCAGTACCTGGAAATAGTGGTCCAAGCTTTTAGAGTTTCCAAAATCAGGAAACCATGTTAGAAGGAAAGAGTAACAGGCAACGACGAGTACAGTGGACCCTTGAACACACGATGGTTCAGTTCAGTTCAGTTCAGTCGCTCAGTCGTGTCCGACTCTTTGCAACCCCATGAATCGCAGCACGCCAGGCCTCCCTGTCCATCACCAACTCCTGGAGTTCATTCAGACTCACGTCCATCGAGTCAGTGATGCCATCCAGACGTCTCATCCTCTGTTGTCCCCTTCTCCTCCTGCCCCCCAATCCCTCCCAGCATCAGAGTCTTTTCCAATGAGTCAACTCTTCGCATGAGGTGTCCAAAGTACTGGAGTTTCAGCCTTAGCATCATTCCTTCCAAAGAAATCCCAGGGTTGATCTCCTTCAGAATGGACTGGTTGGATCTCCTTGCAGTCCAAGGGACTGTCAAGAGTCTTCTCCAACACCACAGTTCAAAAGCATCAATTCTTCGGCGCTCAGCCTTCTTCACAGTCCAACTCTCACATCCATACATGACTACTGGAAAAACCATAGCCTTCACTAGACAGACCTTAGTCGGCAGAGTAATGTCTCTGCTTTTGAATATGCTATCTAGGTTGGTCATAACTCTTCTTCCGAGGAGTAAGTGTCTTTTAATTTCATGGCTGCAGTCACCATCTGCAGTGATTTTGGAAACCCCCAAATATAAAGTCAGACACTGTTTCCTCTATTTCCCCATCTATTTCCCATAAAGTGATGGGACAAGATGCCATGATCTTCGTTTTCTGAATGTTGAGCTTTTAGCCAACTTTTTCCCTCTCCTCTTTCACTTTCATCAAGAGGCTTTTTAGTTCATCTTCACTTTCTGCCATAAGGGTGGTGTCATCTGCATATCTGAGGTTCTTGTTATTTCTCCCAGCAATCTTGATTCCAGCTTGTGTTTCTTTCAGTCCAGGGTTTCTCATGATGGACTCTGCATAGAAGTTAAATAAGCAGGGTGACAATATACAGCCTTGACGTACTCCCTTTCCTATTTGGAACCAGTCTGTTCCATGTCCAGTTCTAACTGTTGCTTCCTGACCTGCATACAGATTTCTCAAGAGAAATTTCTCAAGGTCAGGTGGTCTGGTATTCCCATCTCTCTCAGAATTTTCCACAGTTTATTGTGATGAGGGTTAGGGACACCAACTCTTCTTGCAGTTGAAAGTCCGCATATAAAACTTATAATGAGCTCTCCATATATATATGGCTTCTCCATATCTGTGAATTTAACCAAGCATGAATTGTGTAGTTCTGTGGAATGTACTACCCAAAAATTCTGCCTATAAGTGGACCCATACAGTTCAAACCTGTGTTGATCAAAGTATATAAGATAATCAAATATGGCTGAATAAACAGAAGAATTTTCTGTCATCACATACAAGCTGAGATTGAGTAATTCATGCAACCAGTAGAGTGATATTAAAGTAGCAACGATAAGTAATTAAGGTTATTGGTGAAGCAAAATTTCTTTGAACAGGTAAGTTATTAATAAGTTCTTCCTTGAGCAGAACAGGTGTTAAAAATTGGTAGTACCTAAACTCCAATGCAAATTAAGAGCAATTATTTTCTATTTAGAGATGCAATAGATTATTGATGAAATAGGTGGTCTGACACTGTTGAAACAGTGGTAAAATAAAATCAACAAGCAGATGGACAGTCTGCTTTCTTATGGAAATGCCCTCCACAGTGGAAGGAACACTGTGCTGCTCAGAATTTTATCTCCTGCCTAAAGCACAGTGTCTGACACACAGTAGTCACTTAAATATTTGATGAATGAATCATAAGATAGATGGAAGGATAGTTGGCAGGGTGGGAAATTGAATGAAGCTGCATAAATATAACGTCAGAGTTACTTTTCCCCCAACAAAATGATTCAGAGGGAGTTTGGATGTCCTTAAGTTCAATTGTTTCATTTTAAAAATAAAGGAATTGTGTTTTAGAAAGTCAGGATTCAAGTTTAAACTTATCCATGAAATAGCAGTATCCCTTATGATATGTAAGATAGTGAGATACAAGGTCTCTAAGTTTAAGAAATATTAATTTTAGTTATGTTAAATATTTTATAATTCAATAGCTATATGAGTGAATTGCTAGAGGCAAATATAAATTTTGATTAAAATAATTTCAGTTTAGTTATTTGAAGTTTGTGCTACTATCCTAATCTCTGTGACAACATATATGTAGGGTTTCTGTAGCTTGGCTCATAGTCTAAGAACCTGACCATGACTCTAAAACCTGACATGTGAAAGAATATATATTTAAAAACCTTCATGAAAACCTTTTATGAAATAAATTACACAAAATTACCCACATGAACTAAAAATAACATTTGTACCAGAATTCATCCAGGCACAAAGATTTTTTAGCAACTAGTGGGTATTTTTGGGGGGCTCCAAAATCACTGAAGATGGTGATTGCAGCCATGAAATTAAAAGACGCTTATTCCTTGGAAGGAAAGTTATGACCAACCTAGGCAGCATATTGAAAAGCAGAGATATTGCTTTGCCAACAAAAGTCTGTCTACTCAAGGCTATGGTTTTTCCAGTGGTTATGTATGGATGTGAGAGTTGGACTGTGAAGAAAGCTGAGTGCCGAAGAATTGATGCTTTTGAACTGTGGTGTTGGAGAAGACTCTTGTGAGTCCCTTGGACTGAAAGGAGATCCAACCAGTCTATCCTACAGGAGATTAGTCCTGGATGTTCATTGAAAGGACTGATGCTGAAGCTGAAGCTCCAATATTTTGGCCACCACATGAGAAGAGTTGACTTATTGGAAAGGACCCTGATGCTGGGAGGGATTGGGGGCAGGAGGAGAAGGGGACAACAGAGGATGAGATGGCTGGATGGGATTGCCGGCTCAATGGACATGAGTTTGAGTGAATTCGAGAGTTGGTGATGGGTAGGGAGGCCTGGTGTGCTGTGATTCATGGGGTCGCAAAGAGTCGGAAACGACTGAGCGACTGAACTGAACTGAACTGAACTGAACTGATGACATCTCACCATTGGAAAAATTTCCCCTTCCATTACACAAAAGAATTCCTATATGGACTTAAGCATTTGACACAGAAAGAAATAGAGTAAATGTGACTTCAACATAAAAAGTTTAATGCCTTAATTTTAAGAAGTGACATTTTAAAAACTTACTCAATTTTCATAGTGTAAGTGTTTTTAATGTTAGTTTCTTGCATAATTCTTACTTTAAGCCTTCATTGACTCAACCTTAGGACTGAATTCCTTCACTAGAAGATCTGTACTGTCCAGTAGATAGAAAATGTGTGTCTGTTATTTAGCTGTCTTATTTTATGGACACAGTGTAACCCCTGACACGTCTAAGATTCCTGAAGACTGTGGCCCTTTGCTCCATGTTCTCCCCACATTCACTATCACCATTACATATCCAATCTCTGGCCCTTCAGGGGATCAATAAAAAAAATTAAATAGTTTATTCTATTATGTATCTTCTTTTGTAAAGTAAATACTTCTGAAATATTTTATGTGTAGGTGGATTTTTGAAAGGTTAGAAATTACACTTTCCAAACTTGTAAGCATTCAAGTGTGAAACTTGGCTGATCTCTAAAGATGATTCTCTTTAAGATGATCAGTTCAGTTCAGTTGCTCAGTCATGCCCAACTCTTTGCGACCCCATGAACCACAGCACACAGACCTCCCTGTCCATCACCAACTCCCGGAGTCCACCCAAACCCATGTCCATTGAGTCGGTGATGCCATCCAACCATCTTATCCTCTGTCATCCCCTTCTTCTCCTGCCCTCAATCTTTCCCAGCATCAGGGTCTTCTCAAATGAGTCATCTCTTCACATCAGGTATTCAAAATATTGGAGTTTCAGCTTCAACATCAGTCCTTCCAATGAACACTCAGGACTGACCTCCCCTAGGGTGGACTGGTTGGATCTCCCTGCAGTCCAAGGGACTCTCAAGAGTCTTCTCCAACACCACAGTTCAAAAGCATCAATTCTTCGGCACTCAGCTTTCTTTATTGTCCAACTCACATCCATACATGACCACTGGAAAAATCATAGCCTTGACTAGATGGACCTTTGTTGATGACAGGCCTTAGTACATGTTATCTAAACCCAGTAATTGTCAACCAGGGGCTGATTTCTCTTTAATATTTATGGAGTAAGTCAATGCTCGCTGCTATGGATTGCATATATTGAACCACTAAGCCCTGGAACCTCAGAATGTAACCTTTTTTGGCAATAGAGTCTTTGCAGAGATAAGCAAAAATGAAATCATAGAGTGAATCATAATCCAGTATGACTGATGTCCTTGTAAAAAGGGATATTTGGACACAATGATAAACATGCAAAAATACAAATTGATCTGAAGAGACACAGAAAGAACTCCATATGAAGATGATGGCAGTATTGAAGGAGATATATGTATAAACCAAGGAACTCCAAAGAGTGCTGACAAACAAGTTGGGGCTAGGATAAGACACAGAACAGCTTCTCGTTCACTGCACTCAGAAGGAACCAATCCTGACAATACATCACATTTGGATTTCTAACATCCAGAACTGTGACATAGTAAATTTCTCTTGGTTAAACCACCCAATCTGTGATAATTTGTCATAGCAATCCTGGAAAATTATCACACTGACCTATATATATATATAAAGTAGCATGCCTATTATCCAGGAAATAGAACCAAAAGTCAGCTTAAAAAACCTAGAAAATTGACAGCATTTTTTCATAATTTATAACTAGAGATTTTATTTGTTTTTATCCTGTCTCTTCTTGAAAACTGCTATGTCATTCAATAATTTTTAAAAATTTGTGTATAATTTAGCACTTAGGGTTATATACTATTTTATATATATATACACACACACATACACACTTAGTGTTATATACTATTAAAATGAAATTATAATAACATAGATGAAAAACATTAATGTATTTGTCATAAAAACATGCCATAGATGACATCCAAAAGTTTTGGATAGCATTTACCTTTGAAGAAGGCAGAAGACATATGACACTTGTTAACAAGGGGAATTAGGGAATCCAGTTATAATTTGCTTCTTTAGGCCAACTGAAACACATATGGGATATGTTTAGTGTTTGTTACATCTGGGTAATAATTACATTGGTGTTATAATATTCTATGGACTTTTATTGCCTTTTTTTATTGTGGTCAAAAACACATAACTTAAAATCACCTATATTGCTGGGGTCCTGCCCCAGTGGATCCAGGGTAATTTGAAGGGGAGACAGAGTAGGAGAGGAAAAACCTACTTATTTAGAAATATAAAAGAGAGATTAGGAAAGAATAGTGTAGTGGGAAATTTAGTGGAGATAAGAGGCTGAATAATTTGGTTTATGCAGAAAACTAATAAAGTTCCAAGACAAGGAACTTGCACCGTCTACATTAGGCCACCAGTGCCCACTTGAATAGCGGAGGGTGCCCCCATCTTAGGCTCCCTCTCACGTGGATCTTAGAAGCCAGGGCAAATAAGTAGACTCGGAGAGCCTCCATGCCCCAGATGGGAATTCAGCCTGAAAAGGAGCGGGAGGGAGAGGGAGAAAGAGAGAGAGAGATTAGACGTGGGGGGAGCCAGATTTCCAAGAAACCAGTTCAAGAAGCTGGTCAGAGAAACTGGTCCATCCTTTATTGTTCAGAAAACTTTTTATACTTTTTGGTTGTACATAGAGATAAATGGATAATACAAAATTATGCAGTGTCAACAGCCCTGACTCTTATCAAGACCAGGCTTTCTCTCCGCATACCTAGTTGTATACATAAGTCTTAGGTGATTTACATCATCTTCCAGCCAGAAGGCCAATTGGCATTTTACAGCCCTTTTCTGATAAGGGTAATAGTGTTGTTCTTCCCAAAGTCTGGTGCCACTCTCAGAAAGCACTAAATAAAGTTACATTCTTACATAGCAAGGACACAACAATTTATAACAATGAAAGAAGTACAGTGATTTATAACAAAGAGAAAGTTCATTAATTCAAAAGTTTAGTATTGCTAACATCAAAACTACTATATTCCTATTTCTGCATCCTGATCACATTGATTAATATCCTCCCAGGTGCCTAAAAGATAAAGGATATGGAGGCCTAGTGGAAAACATTAACTCAACAATGGAACCCTTCACCAAACTAATTCTTAGCCCTAAAAGGCTCTATATCTTTAAGATGTTTTAAGCTTCGTGCCTCTCACGGTTGGGGGCTGTAAACAATCCACAAGTCCGGGCAGACCGGTCAGATACGTTAGAAAGCCATCAAAGTGGTTTAAGCCGAGACATTCTTTTTATATGCAGGAGACTGTTAACTGGAGCCCTAAGTTAATTCCTTTTAGAGGCAGAAGAATGGAAAGCACAGTACAATAAGGCAGGCAGACTCTGGTTTTGGGGGGTAGATGTTCAGGAAAACCCAGGGGGAACCCCTGAAGCCTGACTCACCTTGCCCATCAGGCCACTATGCATGACTTTGTCATGGGTGGGATCTCCTGTGCTGGCTCCCAGCACTATATTAACCATTTTAAGCATATAGTACATTATTGTTAACTACATGCACACTGTTGTGCAGTACATCTAGTATATTTTCATCTTACAAAACTGAAACTTTCTTTTATGTATTTTATAGTTAAAAAAGAATCACATATTTAATGACAAATACTTTTACCTTTAGAAGGCAAAGATATTGTACATGTAGGAGGCCAGAGGGAATCCCATGGGAGATACTGCTGGCTGAAATAATTCTCTAATTCACGACCTTGATCTATGACTTCTATCCTCCTGACTCCTTTGAGTATCCTAGAGCTACATAGGGATTCCCAGGTGGTGCTAGTGGTAAATAATCCAATTGCCAATGCAGGAGACATAAAAGATGCAGTTTTGATTCCTGGGTCAGGAAGATCCTCTGGAAAAGGACATGACAACTCACTCTAGTATTCTTGCCTGGAAAATCCTATGGACAGAGGAGCCTGGAGGGCTATAGTCCATAGGGTCGCAAAGAGTTGGACATGACTGAAGTGACTTAGCATGCATGCACACAGAATGCCCATAAGGCACTTATTCTTCCATGTAATTCAGCTAAATGAGAAACAATTGGTGGGCATATTTAATTTGTAGCTAACATGGTGTCCCAGATTTCCCCTTTGGAAATAAGGGTGCTAGCTATGAGATCCCTGAAGCAAATCTCAGTTTGTTAACTGATAGAATTAGGTAACTCATTTAAGAAATTATATCTTTCTTTTCAGATGCTTCAGGTCTAAATTCTGCATAGTTTTTGTCTGAAAGACTGATCACTTAACAGAATAGATGTATTTTTAATTTTTTTAACTATTTATTTATTTATTGCAAGAAAGCAAAAGAGACACAGATGTATAGAATAGTCTTTTGGACTCTGTGGGAGAGGGAGATGGTGGGATGATTTGGGAGAATGGCATTGAACCATGTATAATAGCATATAGGAAACAAATTGCCAGTCTAGGTTCGATGCAGGATACAGGATGCTTGGGGCTGGTGCACTGGGATGACCCAGAGGGATGGTATGGGGAGGGAGGTGGGAAGGGGGTTCAGGAATGAGAACATGTGTACACCTGTGGTGGATTCATGTCTATGTATGGCAAAACCAATACAATATTGTAAAGTAGAATAGATGTATTTTTTAATTAATCATAAAAAATATTCTTGCTTGAAGACCAACTCAAAGAAAAGGAATGTGAATGTGCTTTATAGGCATTCAAGTAAAGGAGATTCATTTCCTACAGTGAATGCTGTAGGATCCAATGCTCCATGCTTTTGCTTTAACAATTTTGTCCCTACCACTCTTCTCTGAGACAAATACATAATAGTAATAGTTCATTTTACAGGAGACCACCTTCTAAAAATTTTGATTTTTCTACTAGGAATCCAGGAAGACCTTATGGTATTAATAGACCTTAGTTTCTTAACTCTAATACTTGCTTTTTAAAGATCCAGAAATAATGTCTTTAAGAAATGACTAAAGGTAAATATTTTTTTAGTAATACATGTAAAGCCTTTGTTTTTATTATTGAAAAGTGTATTTTGATGTAATGTGAGAAAATAATACCTCCAAACTCATGCTTTTAAAACAGGAGTAACATCTATGCTATAGTTGTTGTTGTTGTCCAGGCACTAAGTTATGTTCAATTCTTTGTGACCACAGGAATTGCAGCATGCCAGGCTTACTGGTCCTCACCATCTCCCAGAGTTTACTCAAACTCAAATCCATTGAGTCTGTGATGCCATCCAACCATCTCATCCTCTGTTGTGCCCTTCTCCTCCTGCCCTCAATCTTTCCCAGCATCAGGCTATTTTCCATTTATTTAAAATGCAGTCTTTTACAAGAAAGTAGATGGGGTTTTGAACTATTTTACAGAGAGATACAAAGATACATAAATACTATGTGGGAACTTCATGGCGGATATTTGCTAAGGCAGATGTTTTATTAATTCATGTGCTTAAGTAAAATTTATCCATTTAACTTTAAATAATGATTTAAAGGTTTTGATATAACTAACAGAGAGTACATTAATTTAATCTTTCAAGTATTCAGCCTGTTGCTTCATTTATAAATTAGGTATTATATCAGGCTGGCCAATTTTGAAATTATTATTTTTCTTCAATTAATAGAAATGTTAAAAATAAAATTGATTTTGCTTATGGTCTATCGTAGTTGCAACACCCTGTAAACTTTATGACAGGATATTTCAATTCTACAAATTGAGGACTGAGGTTACCCAGCTAGTAACTTATCTGAGGTAAACTTTCTAGTAGAAATGGTAGTAGAAATGATAGAAATGAATTAGATGTTTCCTTTTCAAAGGTCACATTTTTAACAGCAAACAACTCTCCAAATTAGAAATATACATAAGAAACTTAATTTAGAAGTGAAATAAGACTTAAGACTTATTTTCTAATATTTGGTAATTCTTTAATATTTAAATCCGCTTTCTATTTATTCTAATAATAGGAACAACTAAGAAGTCTTTTTTTTTTATAAATTTGAAAAACTTACCTCATTTGATGTTACTGGGGATGGGTAGTTACATCAGAATACTAATTGTATATTATTTCACTATTAAATGAGTAAAAAAGTGTTGTATAGTTGTATCTAAATATTTTGATTCTGTATTTTAATGCACAGTCTATATGCTTAAATTGTTCTGTAAGCTCAGAAGGTAAAGAATCCACCTGCAATGCAGGAGACCCAGGTTCCATCCCAGGGTCAGGAAATCCACAAGAAGGGAATGGCTACCCACTGCCTGGAAAATCCCATGGATGGGGGAGCCTGGCAGGCTACAGTCCATGGGGTTGGAAAGAGTTGGACATGACTGGGTGACTAAGCATGGACACACACACAGGAATATCTTTCACAATTTGAATTATTTATTTCTCTCTCTGTGTGTTATAGAAGTGTTTTAAAGCTTTCTAAAATTAAAACCTCAAGTTTATCTTCCATATCCTATTATTTCAAAACAAATGATTTAAATCTATGATTGTTCTATGAAGACATACTTTTTATGTAATTGAATGAAGCTATAGAAAGGTTTCTTTTTATTTAAAATCAAATGATACTTCTAATTTGGAATGCCAAAGTACTACACAGAGATCAGTTATATTACATTTTTGAAAAGACAGGAAATGAATGATGATTTCAAAAAATATATTAACTGTTTCCCCTATCATTTCAAGTGCATATTTAGCATGAAAAAAAAGTTAAGTTATTGCAATGGAATTTCTTTTCTGCCTTTCTTGATGTAAGAGTATACTATGGTTGATTAATAATTAAATAACAAAATTTAAAGGAACAAACTTTTCCTTTTGGGTACTCCTTTCCTCCTTTTGCACACTCACTGACCTTTCAATGCTTTCTTTCTTTCCTCAGGAACATCTCAGGATATGGATATCACAGGGTTAGCAAATAGAGGAAGTTTGTGGAGAAGACTATGAGTATAATTAAATTGGTCCCACTGTGTTTCCTAACCATCCAGGTATCAGAACCTAGTATATTCTGTATCATTTATAACTTCCATTGAATTATCTGTCTTTAAATATATTCCAGTGTTCCCCCAAATAATACCAGATGGTTTTATCAAATAAACATTATTCATTTCTCCATTTACTGAAAAGACAATTTTGGTTCTATCTTGTGCTTGAAAATATATGTTTAGTCTACAGAAAATGGTCAATAAGGTAGGATCACTAGGTGTAGAAGCTCAGATTGGATGGGATTATAGACATGCAAACAAGTAATTATGGTAATATGTGATATGGGTGTAAATAAAATTATTTTTATTGGTATATTCATTTCCTATTGCTGCTATAACAAATTAACCACAAACTAGTAGCTTTACTAAATACAAATTTATTCTATTTGTGAATATTGGAATTCTAGAATCAAGGTGTTGGTATGACTGCATTCCTTCAGGAGGCTATGTTTTTCAGCAATTAGAGACCTTCTGCATTGTATTGGCTTATGACCTATTCTTCTATCAATTCAATAGTTTTCTTTGTCATATTTTCTACCCACTTTTGACTTCTGCAACCCTCTCAGAAATGCCCTTTTGATTACACTGGACCCACTGAGATGATTTGAGACATAGACATTTTTGAGGGTCACAGCTTGGTCTACAAATAGGCTATGTAATATAGGGCAATATTTCTCCTCAGGGGGAAGGGAGCATGTGAGAGTCTCCACAGAAGAGACCACCTCTGAATCAGGTCTTTAATGGAATGATGAATCATTGGTATGACTCTAATACATGGAAAGCAGTAATATAAACGTCAGTAATATGATTCACAAAAGTCACTTTGGAAAACTGTTTAATTTAGATGTCATCTCTGTCTTGACTTTTATTATACCACTTTTGTTATACCATATTATAAAGAGAATAGGAATAGTCTAACAGAGGCTGAATCATCATCAGGATTTACCTCCTGAGTTCCCTGGTGAAGAGAAAAAGAGAACTGGGTCTCGGTAAATAAAACAAGGTGAGGAAATCGCTATTAAATAGCAACCACAATTCTATCCCAACCACTTTTTTTAAATTATTATTGAACATAGACTCTAAACATCTCAATTTAGCTGCTTGCTGCAACATCCTTACATTATATAATCAATACTTATAAAAATTATATTGTACTTATTAGCTTTATTCTTATTCAATCTTCTTTCTTCCCTTGTGGTCTCTTATTGTCTTATAGCTACCACTCTCATTTATGTTCACTGTGTATGAGATGGAGAAGTGGCTGTTTTTTTCTACATCACATTCAGTTCAGTTCAGTTCAGTTCAGTTCAGTTCAGTTCAGTCGCTCAGTCGTGTCCGACTCTTTGCAACCCCATGAATCGCAGCACCCCAGGCCTCCCTGTCCATCACCAACTCCCGGAGTTCACTCAGACTCATGTCCATCGAGTCAGTGATGCCATCCAGCCATCTCATCCTTGGTAGTCCCCTTCTTCTCCTGCCCCCAATCCCTCCCAGTATCAGTCTTTCCCAATGAGTCAACCCTTCGCATGAGGTGGCCAAAATACTGGAGTTTCAGCTTTAGCAACATTCCTTCCAAAGAAATCCCAGGGTTGATCTCCTTCAGAATGGACTGGTTGGATCTCCTTAATCCTATTTATTTCCATGGAGTCTTGATTTAATTGATCTAACTCCAATGGAAGAGGGATGGACAGGCCACTCCAAAGCACTGCCCATAGAAATCAGGTGTTACTTATCCTGTGGTTCATCATCTTCTGTTTCTTGAAATATGATGCTTAAGTTATTAAATAACCTTAAGTTTTAAATTTTATATTATCAGCTAAAGTTTTAGCATTCAGAGGAAGATGGAAGTTTGAGGCTTAGCAGATGCATTACACCCTGGAAGTCCTGAAGGTCATTCCTAAATCATCAAGACAACCCTTTCTCCAGAATCAAAGCATAATGGGGCTACAATTATATCTATTACTGGGTAGTTTAGGGCATGGTGGAGAGGCAAATTAAGAAGCAGGTGAGCAAAGTTACACATCCAACTGAGAAAATAAAGCCAGGGGAGTAAATGAACATAAGGGAAGTGAACAGAGATGGACCTGACACTCAGTCAACACTTTGGTCCACCTTCCCAGTAAGAAGATGGCACCGTGGTAAAGAATCTGCCTGCCAATGCAGGAGACACAAAGATTCAGGTTTGATGCCTTAGTCAGGGTAGATCCCCCAGAGTAGTAAATGGCAACCTGCTCCAGTATTCTTGCTTGGAAAATTCCATGGACAGAGGAGCCTGGTGGGCTACAATCCATGGGGTCACAAAGAGTCAGACATGACTGAGCATGCACGAACACACACAAGAAACCATTTGGGATAGAAAATAAATTCTATAATGCTGGATAGTGATGCTTATGAAGTACAAGGTTAAATAATATATTACTGTTAAAAATCACTTGGTAAGACATGAAACACATAGATTGGAAATTATTTTTGCCATAGTGCTCACATGTACAGCCACAATGTAAACCCAAGTCTCATGAAAGTTTACAGAGATTTTCTGGTTACATTTTATATCAGGATGATTAGCTGCAGAAAACTAAATACCAACAGTTTGTACAATCCCTTTGTAGTAGTACAATTTCTGACTTTTTCATTTGGAAAGGAGGTTTTTAAAGTAAGTTTAGGCTTTAAGTTTATTGAACTATGTGAAATTATAGACGAATAAAATAATTGATTTGTTTTCCTTCAGTATAAAGAAAAGGTGTGACAAGTGTAATCTATAGTGATTTTTTTAGTAGTAAATTTCAATAAATCTGGAATTATTTGAACAAAATTTTCTGTATTTCTCATTTGTCTTATAAAGCTTGGCTTTACTTTTGCTATGTATAATTTATAAACTTCATATCTAATAGCTACTTTCTGAATGGTAAAAGGAGAAAAGTGCATGCTCAGTCATGTCTGACTCTTTGTGACCCCATGGATTGTAGCTCACCAGGCTCCTCTGTCCATGGAATTTTCCAGGCAAGAATACTGGTGGTTGCCATTTACTACTCCAGGGATCTCCCCTGACTCAGGCATCAAACCTGCATCTCTTGTGTCTCTTACATTAGCAATAATTTATTAGTTCAATATATTAGTACAAGAACAAAAAGAAGACTAAAAATAAATTCAAAATATTATAGCTAGAAAATTTTCAGCTATTCTGCTATAAGCTGTCAATGAAAGTAAGTTCACTATCTAAAAATGCCAGATCAGCCAACAAAATGTCTCAATTCATCCGTTTTGCATTACTGTGAATTTTTAAAAGTAGATTGGATAAGAGCACCAGAAATGGTGAAATAATATGTATCACTAAATTTTTTTCTATTTAAAATGTGGGGAATGTCAGGGAAATAATAAAGCTAACCAATGTTACACATGGAGTATGATATTCACAGGACAGTTTCTCCATTGGCAAATGGATTGAATAAATTGAATAAATCCAGTTTAGAAATTCAATTTGAATTTAGAAATAGATGTTTTAATCAATTAAGGATAGATAACAAGCTTAGGATATGATTTATTGCTTTATACATTTTTATTGATGTGAAGAAATTAATACTTTGTAGATCTTTTATTATTAAGGAGCTTGTGAAAATTGTATCAGTTTAGGCATCTACTAGTATGAAAATTTAAATCTAGCTATTTCTTCTCCAAAATATTGCTCATATGAAAGCATATGTGTATTTGTATATTTTCCTGAAATTCCCACATAATGACACACATGTAAATTTTTAGACAAAATGTTATTTTCTTTTGTGCCAGAAGTTACTTCAACTTGTCTAGGAATTGACAAAGCCATTGTTGCATTTTTTCAGAGGGGTATAATGGCAATGCCATGTTATATTTATTGTTATTTTATGACTCTGTCAAAAAAATATATAATTTTGTTATACTCTGCTATAACAGGAATAAAAATAAGTGACACTTTAGAGAGTAATGTTGAGTAATGCTGACTCATGTTATGCTCGTAGGGATTGTTGGGTCAAAGTTATGAAGAATTTTAATCTATTCTCTTAATTTAAAATATCACTTTTTAATTCTTCAATTCCCCTGCCATTTTAGTGAGCTATCTGTTTTTTGTTTTGTTTTGTTTATTTTTGGAAGCTCTGGAAAACCAAATATCCAAGTTTATAGCACTGTATATAAAGTGAAAGTAAACCCGTAGCCTATGGGGTCTCTGTTTTATTTGTGGGAAAAAAAATTTTTCAAGTTGATAGTGGATGTTATAAAACCTGTCTTATTGGGTTAAAAATCTTTTCAGCAAAGTAATTTCTAAGGTTTTTAGCAAAGTTAAAATCATACACTATACACTTACAGATAGGCATGTCATTATTATCAATTTGTCTGATCATATATTTATTATTAGCTTATCCTGTAACACCCTTAGAGAAGGAAATGCAACCCACTTCAATATTCTTGCCTGGAAAATCCTATGGATAGAGGAGCCTACAGTTCATGGGGTCACAAAGATTCAGACACAACTTAGTGACTAAACAACAACATCCTATAACATATATTGCCCAGGCACATATGTATGACATATCTAAGGCCTATTATATTCATTGCCAGTATTATGTTTATATGCTAACATGGCAGGAGATTCATTGAATTTATCTCCTAGAGATAAGGGGTGCTACTAGCATTTTGCTACTGGTGAATATGAAAATTTCTCATTAACTTAGTCAATTTTATTATGTTAAATATGCTGGGATAAATAATTTTATTGATAAGAAATTGTGTGTAATATGCCAGCATATGCCAACACCACCTTCTCTCATTAATATTTTTACTAAGTACTTATAAAAAACAGTTTTTCACTAAATTTCAGCATAGAACACAAGAAATATGGATATATTTGTCTAAGAAAATATTTTCTGGAAACATATATACAGCAAATATTAAAGGAAGTCATAAAATCAAGGCACAGAAAATATTTCCTTGCACTGATTACTGACAATTCAAAATGGAAGTATAAGTTTAGTAATAATTATATAAAGCAGTAGAAAAAATCTCAGTCTTAAAATATGCTCTTATGACTTGTATTTATGGTTCTGGAAAAATAACAGAAATGCCCTCCTGCCTTAACCAATTAGTAAAAAAGAAAAAAAAAAGGGAAATAACCATGTCAAGACAGTTTTTATAGCTATAATTTTTTTCCCCACTGAGCCCCTCTTAAAAAAAAATATACAATTTTTTACTTTTGTTTCAGTTCAGTTCAGTTCAGTGGCACAGTCGTGTCCAACTCTTTGCGACCCCATGAAATGCAGCACGCCAGGCCTCCCTGTCCATCACCAACTCCTGGAGTTCACTCAGACTCACGTCCATCGAGTCAGTGATGCCATCCAGCCATTTCATCCTCTGTCATCCCCTTTTCCTCCTGCCCCCAATCCCTCCCAGCATCAGAGTCTTTTCCAATGAGTCAACTCTTCGCATGGGGTGTCCAAAGTACTGGAGCTTCAGCCTTAGCATCATTCCTTCCAAAGAAAGCCCAGGGTTGATCTCCTTCAGAATGGACTGGTTGGATCTCCTTGCAGTCCAAGGAACTCTCAAGAGTCTTCTCCAACACCACAGTTCAAAACGATCAATTCTTCGATGCTCAGCCTTCTTCACAGTCCAACTCACACATCCATACATGACTACTGGAAAAACCATAGCCTTCACTAGACAGACCTTAGTCGGCAGAGTAATGTCTCTGCTTTTGAATATGCTATCTAGGTTGGTCATAACTTTTCTTTCAACGAGTAAGCATCTTTTATGTTTACAGCAATATGAGCAGAAGGTCCAGAGATTATCCATATATGCCTTGTGCCCCAATATAGAACCTTCTCCCTCATTCCTCATCATTCCTCATTGCAGTGGTACATTTGTTGTTACTGATGACTCGTACATTGACACATCATTGTCATCCAAAGTTCATATTGTACATTAGGGTTCACTTTTGGTGTTGCATTTTCTGTAGGAGTGAACAAACATATAATGACATGTATCCACCATTTTGGTATTATAGAACAGTTTCACTGTCTTACCTACCCACCCCCCCAAAAAAAAAGGAACATTTAATGAATACGTGTGTCATCCTTGTACAGAAGTCATGCTAATCTTTCCTGTATCCTTCCAATTTTAGCATTTGTGCTGCTGAAGTAAACACAGGAAATGTTGAAATGTTCTCTTTTGAGCACTAATGAGGACACCTGCTGACCACAGGCAGGGGTCAGTCCTGGTCCAGGTGGGTGGCATGTAGGTTTTCCAGGAAGGCAAACAGAGCTCAGTTAGAGCCCACAAGTTGTGCTGTGTGGCTTTGGGTTGTGGGGAGGGTTAATTGTAAGTCCTGATGGAGGGGTGGGGTGAAGATGGGCTTGGGTGCACAGAGCCATCAGGAGCTCAGAGAATTTCAGAAGAACCAGGTGCTATGAGCTGCTCCACAATCATTCTTGCCAAAGGACACTGGATCTCATGGGATTTGGGGAATTCTAGGTGAACGGCACATAAGGGGAGTCCTGAGGTGAGAAACGTCTATTAGTCCCAAATTCCAGATGCCTTCTTCCAAGACTCACCTGTAAGGAGATTGGTTCACACCACCTATGAAACAAACCCCGATCCTCATGGATGCTGTCCCCTACCCGCAGAGTCTTAGTGTGGCAGAGCCTCCTCAGAGGCGCCTGGACAGGTGAGAACAAGACGTGTAGCTGCCAGACCAGCGGCCATTTTCCAGAGCAGGAAAGTGAATGGGTCGTGCTTAGGCCCCAAATCTTTAGCTTTCCAGGCCAGGACAGTGATGAGGGCTTCTGGAGTCGCAATTTTGTATTAGCCAAGTCCAAGGCCAGGACACCCCGGGCTGTGCCATTCCACTGCACACCCTTGGTCCAGTTGTTTCTCCTGGCCGCTGAGAGGTATCTAGGATTTGTGTGAGAGACCATGGTCACCTCTCCTCCTAAGAGAAGCTTCAGGTCATTAATCTCTGTTTCTGACCCAACTGAGTTGCCAATAGTCTGCTGGGGATCTAGACTCTTCACCCAAGCTCCTCCATCAGGAAATGTGCTCCTTTG
Source organism: Ovis canadensis (assembly GCF_042477335.2). Taxonomy (NCBI): domain Eukaryota; kingdom Metazoa; phylum Chordata; class Mammalia; order Artiodactyla; family Bovidae; genus Ovis; species Ovis canadensis. Next base: position 18,225,354 of record NC_091266.1, read on the forward strand.
AGCGCCATGTGAGATACAGATGTACTGAGGCCAAAGTCTAATACAGGTGAGTGGAGTGTGGGGTTTCCCAAGAAGGCAAAGAGCACAGTTAGCTCCCGAAGAGTGTGTTATATGACTTTGGGTTTGTGACGGGCTTAGGTGAGGGTCTCAGGATGGGGAGGATGGCAGAGATGCACTGTGTCCAATAGGAAGAGGCAAATAGGAACTAAAGGACAGTTATTGAGAAGTGAAGAGATTCCTTCGAGTGTTCCAGGCTACTGTTTGCAAAAGAATTTTAGGCTGTATTAGGCAAAGTGAGGACCCAGATAGAACCTGGAAATCGCACTGAGTTGGAGAAGTAGAGACTGAAGTTGCAGTAGTTAAAGCAGTTGGAATTTGTGAGACAGTAGAAAGGGAAGGAAGTGGCACACAAAGAACTCTGGTGGTTGCAGAGGGGTTCTCTGATGTCTTCAGCTGAGTACTGATCTATGCAGTGGTTTCAGGAAACTACCAATGCCAGGAAAAGAATCAGAATGGAATAGTTAATCTTTGTATATCAAGTATACTCAAAATTTGCCCATATCCCATTGATTATAATGCAAAGCCCTCCTAGATATGGCACAGCTGTGCTGTGGGATGAATTGTATACCTCAGAAAGTTCTGCTGAAGCCCTAACCTCTGGTTCTGTGAAAGTGAACTTATCTGGACATGGGGTCTTTGAAGATTTAGTAAGATATAAAATGAAGTTATACTGGATTGGTGTCCTTATAAGAAGAGAAGAGACACAGAGACAAACACAGAAAAGAATGTTCTGTGAGGACAGAGACATACTGAGGGAAAAACCTCCATGGGACAATGAAGAGAGAGATTGGAGTTTGTAGCTGCAAGCTAAGGAATGGTAAGGATTGCCAGCATTATGAGACTATGGCCCTTATAACACCTGATTCTTTAATTCTAGCCTCCAGAATTGTGAGGAAATACATCTCTATTGTTTTAAGCCACCTAGTTTGTGAGAATTATTTTGTGGCAGCTCTCAAATTTCTATAGACTGGTAGAATCCTTAGGAAAATAGCAAATTAGCCATAGAATAAAGACTGTTCTAGTCCCACTCTGATAGAATTTCAGTTCAGTTCAGTTCAGTGGCACAGTCGTGTCCGACTCTTTGCGACCCCATGAATCGCAGCACGCCAGGCCTCCCTGTTCATCACCAACTCCCAGAGTTCACTCAGACTCACATCCATTGAGTCAGTGATGCCATCCAGCCATCTCATCCTCTATCGTCCCCTTCTCCTCCTGCCCCCAATCCCTCCCAGCATCAGAGTCTTTTCCAATGAGTCAACACTTCGCATGAGGTGGCCATAGTACTGGAGTTTCAGCTTTAGCATCATTCCTTCCAAAGAAATCCCAGGGCTGATCTCCTTCAGAATGGACTGGTTGGATCTCCTTGCAGTCCAAGGGACTCTCAAGAGTCTTCTCCACACCACAGTGATAGAATTTAGTCCACAACTAATCAAGTTGAAAGTTAAAAACAAGAATTCAGAGGATCAGAATAATCCAATGAACTGAACTATATCCCAGAAGAGGACCCAAATCAAATTAAAATATTTTTTAAAATTCCACAAAACTTGAAATTCATATAATCTGTCATGCCATCAACATGTCCAGACATGCAAGAAGCAGAAAATATAACTTATAACCAGGAGAAAGATCAATCAGTACTAGAAAGCACAGAGCTGATAAATTTTTAAAATAAAGATATTGAAATGGTTTTATAAATATACTTCACATATTCAAGACAAGAGATAAAAACATTAATATGATGAAGAGAGAACTGCAGGATATGAGAACAATTCAGATAGAAATGAAAAATGCACTACCTTTGAAGATCCCTGGAGAAGGGAATCGCTACCCACTCCAGTATTCTGGCCTGGAGAAGTCCATGGGGCCACAAAGAGTTGGACATGACTGAGTGACTTACACTTAATGAAAATACATTGTATAGGATTAAAAACAGATTAGACAGTTTAAAATTTAAAAAAAAAAACATGAAACTTGCAGCTATAACATTAGACACTATTCAAAATAAAACAAAGATAGAAAAAATAGTAAGAAAAAATGAAGAGACTATCAATGAACCTCAGGAAAGCAGCAAGTGTTTTAATATATCTGTAGTTGAATTCCAAGGAAAGGGGTAGAGATGGAGGTGAATAAAAATCATTTGAAGAGATAATGACAATAGAACTATGCAATATTATGAAAATTGTAAACCCACAAATCCAAAAGACTTTGTCTTTTAAGTGTTGAAAGAAAACTAAATAATTTTCCTGTTTTCAAAAATGAAGACTCACATAACTCAGAAATAGAAAAATGGAAAGAATTTTCTATCAGCAGATCAACAATAAAGAGTTTCAAAGGAAGTCCTTCAGACAGAATGAACATGATACCAGGTGAAAATTTGGTTTTATACAAATGAGGGAAACAGCAGAAATATACATATGAAGGAAAACATGTTTTGTTTTCATATTTTTCATTGTTTTAGATTAAGTGTAGAACTTTTCTGTCATTCCAAAGAGTTTCATAACCCCCTTTCAGTCGATGCTCTCCTTCTGATTCTTGCTTTCTATTACGACAGTTCCACCCTTCTTAAAATTTACATAAATGCAACCAAAGCTGTATTTAGTAGCTATACCTGGATTTCTTCACTTAGCGTAACATTTTGGAGATGCATCTCTTTTGTTCCATGTATCAGTACATTATACTTTTTATTGCTGAGGTTCTGTATCTGATGGATATTTGCATTATTTCATGTTTTGGGCTTTTATGAATAAGATGATACTGATATTTATGTACCCATCATATCTTCTTGATGGGAGAGTGGATAGGATAAGAACTCAGTGTATATTTTCCATTATAAGAAACTGCAAAATTATGTTCCAAAGTGGCTGTGCCTATGCCCTGTGCTCAGTCACTCAGACCTGTCTGATTCTTTGTGACCTTATGGGTTGCAGTCACCAGGATCCCATGTCTATGAGATTTCCCAGGCAAGAATACTAGAGTGGGTTGCCGTTTTCTCCTCTGTGTTCCTGCATTGGCAGGCAGATTCTTCACTTCTGAGCCACCAGGGAAGTCCAAAGTGGCTATACCACTCAGTTCCCAAAATCAATGTATGGAAGTTTCCATAACTAAATATCCTTGCCAATATTTTGCATCTTGAGTCTTTAAATTTTAGCCATTATAGTGGTGTCTCATTGTAGATTTAATAGCCATTTTTCTAATGATTAGAGATGTTAAAAATATTTTCACCTACATATTTCCAGTCCACATATAATTTTTTGTGAATGATTCATTTAAATTCATTGCCTTTTAAATTGCCTATTTTTCTTATCATGGAATTGAAAGTGTTATTTATATATCTGTAAATAAGACCTCAATGTGTGGTAATCATTTTCTATGCATATATGGGTAGTCACTTTATTTTCTTAACATGTCTTTTTTTTTTTAAGTAGAGTATATCAATTTTTCTTTCATGCTTTTATTTTTATGAAACACTTTCTTTACTCAAAGTCATTGCATTTAAATTTTTTCTTCCAGGTTTTTACAGTTTTTAATTCTGTCGCTTAGGTCTATGACCCACTTAGAGTTAGTCTTTTCATGTGGCATGAGCTCTGAGTCTAAATAGGTGGGTTTTTTGTTTTTGTTGTTTTGTTTTCATATGATATACATTTTTTCCATGCCTACTTGTTGAAAAGGCTATTGTTTACTCTTTGATTTCTCTTTTTATCTTTGTAAAAATTATGAATGACTCCATGTGTATAATTCTAATTCTTAGGTTTTATTCTAGTGCATTAGTCTATGCAGTCTTCTTAAGTCATTAGCATGAAGTCTTAATTATTGTACCTCTATAATAAACAGTGTACTCAGATAGCTTAAGTCTTCCAAGTTTGGTCTCATTTTTCAAAATTGTTTGTGTCATACTATATTCTTTGAAGTTCTACATCACAGGTATATGCAGTAGTCAAAACTCATTCAATTGTAACTATAAAATAGGTGATTTTTTTTTATTTTATGTTAATCATACTTTTAAAAAGTTGGCAAAGACGTCTTTGAACTATAATTTTCCTTCTAGATACAGCTCATGTCTTGCTTCTTTGCTGTGTACAGCATATTGGCTGATTTAAAGAATATGTGCTGCCAAACCATATAGGGAATGTGCCTTTCATCAAAGGACTACTCAGCTGAAGCATGGGAGGCCTTAGTAAAATGCTGTGATCAGATGGAAATAAATCAGTGTTTTCAATTATGCCTTTACGTAAATGTGGCAAGTTCTAATTTCACATTTGATATTTTGAGGGAAATAAGAGAATAGATGACAATTTTAAGGAAGTTGTTATAAGATGTCATTCCAAAATAGAATCTGATATGACACTGTTTAACTAATTCGCTTCCTCTTTCATCACGGTTACTTGATTTAGGAATAACAAATGATACCTACTAACACTAGCCAGTAATATAAGGAAATTTCTGGGAAAAACCCAAAACAGAAACTGAAAGGAAAAGTTTACTGTAAAATATAAATAAAGAAAAATAACATAAATATCAGTTGGATTCTACGAATTGTATAAACACCATCAAGCAATAAGTGCATGTGAACACTGACTTTGTGTGCTTGTGTTGATGATTGACAGGGTAAGTACAACTGAGATGTTTCAGTCTGGAAAGCAAAAAGCTGTAAACCTGTACACTGATCCTTATCAAAGCAGTTTTTAAATGTTTTTCCATAGCAGAAATTGTAGGAAAGAAAATGTGGTATTGAAATTCTATCAGGCACTATTTCAAGAGTTAGTGATACAAAAAGTAATTTTTGCCCCCTCTGTCACATGGCTTTTCCCCCTCAAGTACTTTAATTCTGTGTTTTTTCTCCCCCTCTTACAAGGACACCAGTCATATTAGGTTAGGAGGCCATCTTACTCCAGCATGACCTCATCTTAATTTAACTAAATTCATGTGCAATGGCCTTATTTCCAAATAAGGTCATATTACAAAGTACTGGGAACATATTTTTTCTGAGGAGACACAATTCAACCAATAACAATCAGTTTCTATGGTCATTCATAAGGTTTTTTATTGACCTCTTATACAATCGCCTTCACATAACATTAGTTTGTGTGCTCCATGAAAGTTGAAATTACTCATTTTTGTATCACTAGCCCTTGGCATAGTCCCTGACACCTAGTGAAAGCTCAAAAATTCATATGGTTATGTAAATGTAGGACATTTATATAATGTCCTGCTATACCAGTATGAAGTATGAATAGGGTGAAATCATGCTGCTACTGCTGCTAAGTTGCTTCAGTCGTGTCCGACTCTGTGCCACTCCATAGACGGCAGCCCACCAGGCTCCCCCGTCCCTGGGATTCTCCAGGCAAGAACACTGGAGTGGGTTGCCATTTCCTTCTCCAGTGCATGAAAGTGAAAAGTGAAAGAGAAGTCGCTCAGTAGTGTCTGACTCTTCGAGACCCCATGGACTGCAGCCTACCAGGCTCCTCCATCCATGGGACTTTCCAGGCAAGAGTACTGGAGTGGGGTGCCATTGCCTTCTCTGGGTGACATCATATTTCACCTTTTACTAGTGTTGTGTCTTTTCATACTTCATAAATATGATAGTGTGTATAAAGTGTTTACCAAGTTGTGTAGCATACAGGAAGCACCCAATAAATAATCAAACTAGTATGATTATAACTTTTTATTTATTCTTCATTCCCTACTTTCAATACCCAGGTTCTCCCTACTTCAATTACACAGATATCTTAAAGTTTAGGAAATGATAGTAGGTGAAATTACAATTTAAAAATAAGGGATGCACTTATAGAATTAATAAAAAATCATAATGAACCAAATGTCCTCTAAGGACATCACTTTTCCATAAAATATCCTGCCTGCTGGCTGATATGCTCTTACAGTATACTGAAATAGACATATATCTTTGTGGTACTTTAAATGAAAAAGATAAATATGAAGTGCTACATAAGGACCCCTGGAGGAAGGCATGGCACTCCAGTATTCTTGCCTGGAGAATCCCATGGACAGAGAAGCCTGATGGGCTATCGTCCATAGGGTCACAGAGTTGGACATGACTGAAGCAACTTATCCCCCATGCATAAAAAGACATTTTAAAAAGTCAATTAATTCAAAAGGAGGGATTAAAATGAAGGCATCACAGGATTACCTTTCAGTTAACCCTTGAAATATGAGGGGACACGTGGAACAGTGATATTTCAGAACAAGTGTACAAAGGTGTGAAAGCTCTAGTTAGAGAATCATGAGTAAACATGAGGGACCAAAACATGGGATTAATTAAGGGCATAGTATGGAGAGATACTCCTGCTAAAGATGATAAAGGCCATGTTGCAGTTATGCCAAATTATATACTGAGACTTTTCTTTTAAGTGTCAAAGGTTACTTGATAAGATTTAACGTGAGAAAGATAATTTGTGGGAAGAACTGATTTCAGCTGGAGGAGCATGTTTTCAGAGCTGTTGAATAATGCAACAATAAGATAAGTAGGGCTAGAATCAGAATAATTGCAGGGGGACAGCAAACAGAATTGACAGACTTAGAGCTATTTTCCTGGTGGTTCAGACAGTGAAGAATCTTCCTTTAAGGTGAGAGATGCAGATTCGATCCCTGGGTAGGGAAGACCTGTTGGAGAAGCAAATGGCTATCCACTTCAGTATTCTTGCCTGGAAAATTCCATGGACAGAGGAGCCTTGTGGGCTACACAATCCATGGGGTTGCAGAGTCAGACATGACCGAGGGACTAACACTTTCATTTTTCCAAGGTAATGTCTATAGAACACAATTTTAACTATATTTAACAGTAATAACATAAATTCAATAGGGTTGGAGTCAAAATCTCATATGATGGCTATTATCAACCTGACTTTTGACAAATATTGAAGTTTATATCTTTTGGGGCTATTTCCAGTGTGTTTTAACACATTCTGAGAATTCCTTCAAGTTAAAAGAAAAACTAGTTAAGTGCTTTTATCCAGAATTTCAAAATTTGTTTGGTCATGGAGCCCTTTTTTTCATATAATATCTACCTGAGTAAAAATATTCCAAGTAAAAAGTAGATGTTGTTAAAACATAAAATTTCTATATTACTATAAACACTATGCAATGCACAGCTCTAGATTGAATGTATTCTGGGCTGAAGATGAGACTACGGATACAATTCTGTCCTGTTAGTGTAGAATTAAAACCAAATGCAGTACTCTTGCCTGGAAAATCCCATGGACGGAGGAGCCTGGAGGGCTGCAGTCCATGGGGTCGCTGAGGGTCGGACACGACTGAGCGACTTCACTTCCACTTTTCACTTTCATGCATTGGAGAAGGAAATGGCAACCCACCCCACTGTTCTTGCCTGGAGAATCCGAGGGACGGGGGAGCCTGGTGGGCTGCCGTCTGTGGGGTGGCACAGAGTCGGACACGACTGAAGTGACTTAGCAGCAGCAGCGGTTACATAAAGCAATAACAGGGAGTCCCTAGTGACTATGTACCCGGCCGTCGCCGGCTGTCGGCCGCCCGGAGGAATCAACCCCGCGGCGGATCCGGCCGTGCCGGCGGCCCGGCGGACGTTTCCCGCTCCCCGTTCCCCCCGACCCCTCCACCCGCCTTCCCTCCGCCCCTCGCCACTCTTCCCTCCGCCTAACGGCGGGAGGTGGGCGGCGGGGAGATCGCGGGGGTGACGGGCGGGGCCGGGGGTAGGGTCGGCGGGGGACCGCCCCGGCCGACGACCCGGCGCCGCCGGGCGCATTTCCACCGTGGCAGTGCGCCGCGACCGGCGCCGGGACGGCTGGAAAGGCCCGCGGGGAAGGTGGCTCGGGGGTCGGGGGGGCCGGCCGTCTCACGGCGGCGGGTCCACCCTCCGAGTGTTACAGCCCCCCGGCAGCAGCGCTTGCCGATCCCGGGGCCGAGGGAGCCAGCCCTCGTCTCCCCGCTCTCCACCCTCCCAGCGCTCCCCGCTGGGGAGGGCCGCTCCCGCGAGGGGGCGCGCTGGTGTCTCCTGGGGGTTGCGGGCCGCCCCTCCCACGGCGAGACCGCTCTCCCACCCCGGCCCGCCTCCCACGGAGGGGTGGGTCGGGGCGGGGCGGGGCGGACTGTCCCCAGTGCGCCCCGGGCGGGTCGCCTCTCGGTGGACGCCGAGCTAGCGCATGGGGTCCGCGGCGATGTCGGCCACCCACCCCACCCGTCTTGAAACACGGACCAAGGAGTCTAACACATGCGCGAGTCAGAGGCTCTACGAAAGCCGCTGTGGCGCAATGAAGGTGAAGGCCGCCTTAGCCGGCGGCCGAGGTGGGATCCCGAGGCCTCTCCCAGTCCGCCGAGGGCGCACCACCGGCCGGTCTCGCCCGCCGCGCCGGGGAGGTGGAGCATGAGCGCACGTGTTAGGAGCCGAAAGACGGTGATCTATGCCTGGACAGGGCGAAGCCAGAGGAAACTCTGGTGGAGGTCCCTAGCGGTCCTGACGTGCAAATCGGTCGTCCGACCTGGGTATAGGGGCGAAAGACTAATCGAACCATCTGGTAGCTGGTTCCTTCCGAAGTTTCCCTCAGGATAGCTGGAGCTCTGGCAACGAACCCACGCAGTTTTATCCGGTAAAGTGACTATGTGGTAAAAGTATCCTCCTGCCAATGCAGGAGACACAGGGTCCTTCACTGGGTTGGTAATATTCCTTGGAGCAGAAAATGGTAACCCACTCCAGTCTTCTTGCCTGAGAAATCCCATGGATGGAAGAGCCTAGTGGGCTACAGTCCATGGTGTTGCAAAGAGCTGGACACAACTTAGCGACTATACAACAACAAAACAGTAACACTGTAAGTAAATATTTATCACTGGAGAACTTATTTAAACTTTATAAAATAACGAAAACAGTGAAAAATTATAACTTTTGAGTATATTTTTTTAGCTTAAAAGTAAAATTAATTTATCACATCCATGAAGAGACATAAAATCATGTAATTAACATGCCTTAGGACTAGTGTATTGTTAATGTTTCATCTTCTAGTGCACCAAGATTTAATGTTCTAAAACAAATTCATTTACCTATAATACATATGTTAACAAGCTTTATCAATTCTTGACTATAAAAAGATTCTCCCTCAAGCAAAATTCCTGAAATTCAAAGACTCATTTAAATATGTCTGCTCCATTATTGATTTTGTAAAATTAGAGATTGCATTACGTTGTCAGGATAATACTTAACTAACAGGCTTAGTTCTAAATTGTTAAAGCAATAACATTTGAGAAACAGTAAGAGAATGAGAAATAGCAATACCATTGTATTATAAAAATGCAGTTTGTTTATATTCTCAAAAACCTACCACTCAGGTTTTTCTCTTGGCTGGTTATTTTCCCCTTTCTCTTCTACTTCACTGCCTTAGATGATAAGCTTTTATACAAAAGCAAGCATGATAATTGCTCAAATTCTTACGGTGCTGCGAGTACCAATCATAGTTCACTAAAGTACAAAGTAAGGCAATTTTTAAAAATATTTTTTACCACTGATTATCCTTGACCAGGAAAATCTTTCCTGATTGCCTGAGGAGGTTCCTATTGTGGTCACATAATATTTATTATCTTTTTTTTTATGTTGTTTGTAAATTCTGTAGATTTTAATTATTAGGAAGGCAGAATAATTCTTTGCCCTATGTTCTGTGACTCAGATGGTAAAGAATCTGCCTGCAATGCAGGTAACATGGAGACACGAGATATGTGGGTTCAATCCCTGGGTCAGGAAGATCTCCTGGAAAAGTAACTGGCTACCCACTCCAGTATTCTTGCCTGGAGAATTCCATGGACAGAGGAGCCTGAAGGGCTATGGGCTCAAAAAGAGTTGGATATGACTAAGCAACTAACAAACACACACATTGAATATAGAAAGATAGTGTCAACGATGCTATGTGCAGGACAGTAAAGGAGATACAGACATAAAGAACAGATTTTTGGACACAGTGGAGAAGGAGAGGGTGGGATGATTTGAGAGAATAACATTGAAACATATACATTGCTGCTAAGTAGCTTCAGTCGTGTCCAACTCTGTGCGACCCCAGAGACAGCAGCCCCCCAGGCTCCCCGGTCCCTGGGATTCTCCAGGCAAGAAAACTGGAGTGGGTTGCCATTTCCTTCTCCAGTTCATCAAAGTGAAAAGTGAAAGTGAAGTCACTCAGTCGTGTCCGACTCCTAGCGACCCCATGGACTGCAGCCTTCCAGGCTCCTCTGTCCATGGGATTTGCCCCACAAGAGTACTGGAGTGGGTTGCCATTGCCTTCTCCAACATATACATTACCATGTGTAAAATAGGTAACAAGTGGGAATTTGATGTATGACACAGGGAACCCAAAGCCAGTGCTCTTGTGATAACCTAGAGGGATGCGGTGATGAGAGAGGTGGGGGGGGGGAGGATTTAAGAGGGAGGTCACTCATGTATACCTATGGTTGATTCATGTTAATGTATAGCAAAAACCATCACGATATTGTAAAGTAATTATTCTCCAATTAAGAATATATATGTATATATATCAATGTATACATATGTATATATATGATGAAAAGTAGAATCTTGCCTAATGGATATCTGACTCTATTTCTAGCTAGAAATTATTTTTAAAGCAAATCCATTGTTTTTTCTCCTGCCTCCCTCCTTTCATTTTTCCTTTGTTCTTTTAAACACATAAGCAACTATTTTTCTGAGCACATAATAAAATAGGAGTCTTCATATTTTTTCTGGAAAACAAATGACAATGTGAATCCAAAGTTTCACAAATTCATAGATTTAATGTAACAATATCAGTTCTGTAAATGCACCTGTTTGATAAAGCTGCCTAAACAACTAAGCCAGACTAATGTGGCTTCTTATTTAGTCTCTAAATTGTATCTGACTCTTTTGCAACTCCATGGACTGTAGCCTGCCTGGCTCCTCTATCCATGGGATTTCGCAGACAAGAATACTGGAGTGGGTTGCCCTTCCCTTCTCCAGGGGATCTTCCTGGTCCAGAGATCGAACTCATGTTTCCTTCCTTGCAGGCTTATTCTTTTACCACTGAGCCACCAGGGAAGCCCCAATGTGGCTTAAACAATTGAAATTTGTTTTCTCACAGTTTAAGAGGCTGGATGGCAGTGATTTTCATTTCCTCTGAGCCTTTTCTCCTTTAATTGTAGATATTTCCTTTTTTGTGTGTCCTCACATGGCTTTTCCTCTGTGTGCATCTATCTTTGGTGTTTGTTCTTTATGTGTTCCAATTTCTTCTTATAAAGACACCGGTCACAGTGGTTTTGGTTTCATCCAAAAAGGGCCTCACTTTATCTTTATCACTTTGAAAGCCTTCTCTCCAAATACCCTGACATTGTGAGGTACTGGCTGTTTAGGTTTTGACATGGAATTTTGAGGGAGTGTAATGCAGCTGATCAGAGAAGGCAGTGGCAACCCACTCCAGTACTCTTGTCTGGAAAATCCCATGGACGGAGGAGCCTGGTAGGCTGCAGTCCATGGGGTCGCTAGGAGTTGGACACGACTGAACTACCTCACTTTCACTTTTCGCTTTCATGCATTGGAGAAGGAAATGGCAACCCACTCCAGTATTCTTGCCTGGATAATCCCAGGGATGGGGGAGCCTGGTGGGCTGCCATCTATGAGGTCACATAAAGTTGGATACGACTGAAGCGACCTAGCAGCAGCAGCAGCAATGCAATTGATTCTAGAACTCTAAAGTTCTATGTAAATAAAATTGGGTAAAAATTATGTAAATACAGTTTCTTACAACATTATTACTTTTTTAATTTGATTTTTATAGCCCTTGAAGGTTCACAGCAAATTAGAGAAGAAGGTACAGAGAGCTCTCTTTAGCCTGCTGCTCCATGCATAATGCTTTCTCTTCTATTCTTAACATACCCCACCAGATTTGTACATGTTAGAATCAATGAACCTACACTGACATATCCTAATCATCAAAAATTCACAATTTGTATTATGATTTGCCCTTGGTGTTGTATACTGTATTGGTTTGGAAAAATGTATACCATTCATTCATCATTGTGGTATCTTGCAGTGTATCTTTACTGCCTGGACTTCTGTGTTCTGTCTGTTGTCTCTCTCAGCCTCTACCAACCACTGATCTTTTTATTGCCTTCATAGTTTTGCCTTTCTAGAATGTCATATAGTTGGAATCATAAAATATGTAACTTTTCCAGATTGGCTTTTTTCACTTAGTAATATGTGTTTAAAGTTCTTGTATGTCTTTTCATGGCTTGAGAGCTTATTTCTTTATAGCTCTGAATAGATTTCCATTCCCTAAATGTATCACAGTTTATTCATGCCTACTGAAGGACATATTTACTGCTTCCAAGTTTTTTTTAATTAATTTATTTTTTATTGAAAGATAATTGCTTTACAGAATTTTGCTGTTTTCTGTCAAACCTCAACATGAATCAGCCATAGGGATACATATATCCCCTCCTTTTTAAACCTCCCTCCAATCTCCCTCCCCATCCCATCCCTCTAGGTTGATGCAGAGCTCCTGTTTGAGTTTCCTGAGTTATACAGCAAATTCCCATTGGCTATCTGTTTTACATATGGTAATATGTTTTCATGTTACTCTTTCCATGCATCTCACCCTCTCTTCCCCTCTCCCTATGTCCATAAGTCTATTCTCTATGTCTGTTTCTCCACTGTTGCCCTGTAAATGAATTCTTCAGTACCATTTTTCTAGATTCCATATATATGTGTTAGAATATGGTATTTATCTTTCTCTTTCTGACTCACTTCACTCTGTATAATAGGTTCTAGGTTCATCCACCTCATTAGAACTGACTCAAATGCATTCCTTTTTATGGCTGAGTAATATTCCATGGTGTATATATACCATAACTTCTTTATCCGTTCATCTGTTGATGGACATCTAGGTTTCTTCCATGTTCTAGCTATTGTAAATAGTGCTGCAATGAACAATAGGATATGTGTGTCTCTTTCAATTTTGATTTCCTCAGGGTATATGCCTAGGAGTGGGATTGCTGGGTCATATGGTGGTTTTATTCCTAGTTTTTTAAGAATCTCCATACTGTCTTCTATAGTGGCTGGATCAGTTTACATTCCCACCAACAGTGCAAGAGTGTCCCCTATTCTACACAACCTGTCCAGCATTTATTGTTTGTAGACTTGTTGATGAGGGCCATTCTGATCAGTGTGAGGTGATATCTCATTGTAGTTTTGATTTGCATTTCTCTAATAATGAGTGATGTTGAGCATCTTTTCATGTGTTTGTTAGCCAACTGTGTGTCTTCTTTGGAGAAATGTCTGTTTAGGTTTTTTCCTACATTTTTTTGTAAATCGTTTATTTATTTTAATTGGTGGCTAATCACTTTACAATATTGTAGAGGTTTTTGCCATACATTCACATGAATCAGCCATGGGTGTACATGTGTCCCCCATCCTGAACCCCCTTCCCACCTCCCTCCCCATTCCATCCCTCAGGACTTTTTGATTGGATTGTTTGTTTTTCTAGTATTGAGTTATATGAGCTGCTTGTATATTTTGGAAATTAATCCTTTGTCAGTTGTATCATTTCCTGCCATTTTCTCCCATTCTGAGAGTTTCCTTTTCACCTTGCTTATAGTTTCCTTTGCTGTGCAAGAGCTTTTAAGTTTAATCGAGTCCCACTTGTTTACTTTTATTTTTATTTCTGTTATTCTAGGAGGTGGGTCATAGGGGATCTTGCTTTGATTTATGTCATCAAATATTCTGCCTATGTTTTCCTCTAAGAGTTGTATAGTTTCTGGTCTTACATTTAGATCTTTAATTTATTTTGAGTTTATCTTTGTGTATGGTGTTAGGAAATGTTCTAATTGCATTCTTTTACATGTAGCTGTCCAATTTTCCAGCACCATTTATTGAAGAGGCTGTCTTTGCCCCATTGTATATTCTTGCCTCCTTTGTCAAAAATAAGGTACTTATAGGTGCATGGGTTTATTTTTGGGCTTTCTATCTTGTTCCATTGGTCTAGATTTCTGTTTTTGTGCCAGTACCATGCTGTCTTGATGACTATAACTTTGTAGTATAACCTGAAGTCAGGAAGCTTGATTCCTTCAGCTCCATTCTTCTTTATCAAGACTGCTTTGGCTATTTGGAGTCTTTTGTGTTTCCATGTGAATTGTGAATTTTTTTGTTCTAGTTATGTGAAACATGCCACTGGTAATTTGATAGGGATTGCATTGAATTTGTAGACTGCATTTGGTAGTATAGTCATTTTCACAATATTGATTCTTCCTATCCAGGAACATGGAATATCTCTCCATCTGTTTATGTCAACTTTGATTTCTTTCATTGGTGTTCTATAATTTTCTGTGTACAGTTCTTTTGTCTCCTTAGGTAAGTTTATTCCTAGATATTTAATTCTTTTTGTTGCAATGGTGAATGGGATTGATTCCTTAATTGCTCTTTCTGATTTTTCATTGTTAGTATATAGAAATGTAAGTGATTTCTGTGTATTGATTTTGTATCCTGCAACTTTGCTAAATCCACTGATTAGATCTAGTAATTTTTTTATACTATCTTTAGGGTTTTCTATGTGCAGTATCATGTCATCTGCAAACAGTGAGAGCTTTACTTCTTTTCTGATCTGGATTCCTTTTATTTCTTTTTCTTCTCTGCTTGTCGTAGCTAGGACTTCCTGAACTATGTTGAATAACAGTGGTGAAAGTGGACACCCTTGTCTTGTTCCTGATCTTAGGGGGAATGCTTTCAGTTTTTCACTACTGAGAATAATGCTTGCTGTAAGCTTATCATATATGGCCTTTACTATGTTGAGGTAGGTTCCTTCTATGCCCATTTTTTGAAGAGTTTTAATCATAAATAGGTGCTGAATTTTGTCAAAGGCTTTTTCTGCATCTATTTAGATGATTGTATGGTTTTTATCTTTCAATTTGTTAATATGGTGTATCACATTGATTGATTTCCATATATTGAAGAATCCTTGCATCCCTGAAATAAACCCAACTTGATCATGGTGTACAGGCTTTTTGATGTGTTGCTGAATTCTGTTTGCTAAAATTTTGTTGAGGAATTTTACGTCTATGTTCATCAATGATATTAGCCTGTAGTTTCCTCTTTTTGTGTTGTCTTTGTCTTATTTTGGCATCAGGGTGATGTTGGCCTTGTAGAATGAATTTGGAAGTGTTCCTTCCTCTGCAATTTTTTGAAAGAGTTTTAGAAGGATAGGTATTAGCTCATCTCCAAATGTTTGATAGAATTCTCCTTTAAAGCCATCTGGTCCTGGGATTTTGTTTTTTTGGGAGATTTTTGATCACAGCTTCAATTTCAGTGCTTGTAATTGGGCTGTTCATAATTTCTATTTCTTCCTGGTTCAGTCTTGGAAGATTGAACTTTTCCAAGAATCTATCCATTTCTTACAGGTTTTCTACTTTTTTGCCATATAGCTGTTCATAATAGGCTCTTATAATCCTTTAAATTTCTGCATTGTCTGTTGTAACCTCTCCTTTTTAATTTCTGATTTTGTTCATTTGATTGTTCTCTCTTTTTTTTTTTTTTCTTGATGAGTCTGGCTAAGGGGTTGTCTATTTTGTTTATCTTCTCAAAGAATCAGCTTTTAGTTTTATTAATCTTTACTATTGTTTCTTTCATTTCTTTTTCATTTATTTTTGCTTGGATCCTTATGATGATTTCTTTGCTTCTACTAATGTTTTTTTCTTCCTCTTTTTCCAGTTGCTTTATTTGGAAAGTTAGGTTGTTTATTCTATGTTTTTCTTGTTTCTAGAGGTAGGATTGTATTGCTATAAACTTCCCTCTTAGAACTGCTTTTGCTGCATCCCTTAGGTTTTGAGTTGTATTCTCATTGTCATTTGTTCCTAGAAATTTTTTTTTGTTTTATATTTTGACTTCCTCAGTAACCTGTTGGTTATTTAGAAACATGTTGTTTAATCTCCATGTATTTGTGTTTCTTACAGTTTTTTCTTGTAATTAATATCTAGTTTCATAGCATTGTGGTCAGAGAAGATGCTTGATATGATTTCACTTTTCCAGAATTTACTGAGGTTTGATCCATGGAGAGAGATGTACTCCATGTCCACCTATGCTTCTGATGTCTTGTTCTCTCCTATTTCCAAGTTTTGACCATTATAGATATATGTATATGTGTGGATATGCATTTTCAACTCTTTAAGGTAAATACAAAGAGCACAATTTCATGATCATAAGGTAAGAGTATGTTTAATTTTTGTAAGAAACTGCCAAACTGTCTTCAAAAATGACTGTACCATTTTGCATTGCCACCAGCAGTGGATGAAATTTCCTGTTGCTAAACATCCTCATTGATATTTGCTGTTACTAATGTTCAGAATTTTGGCCATCCGAATAGGTGTGTAGTGTTATTTCATTGTTGTTTTAATTTGCATTTCACTGATAACATATTCGAAGAGCAAGTTGACTCATTGGAAAAGACCCTGATGCTGGGAGGGACGGGGTCAGGAGGAGAAGGGTCAACAGAGGATGATATGGCTGGATGGAATCACTGACTCGATGGACATGAGTTTGAGTAAACTCCGGGAGTTTGTGATGGACAGGGAGGCCTGGCATGCTGCGATTCATGGGGTCGCAAAGAGTCGGACATAACTGAGCGACTGAACCTAACTGAACTGATAACATATGATGTAGAATTTCTTCTTTGATAGTGTATTTTAAGGTCTTTTATCCATTTTTTTTAAACTGGGTTGTTTGTTTACTTATTGTTGAGTCTTAAGAGTTCTTTGAATATTTTGATAGTAGTACCTTATCAGATGTTTACTTTGCAAATATTTTCTCCCAGCCCATGTCTTATTTCCTCATTTTTCTTAACATTGTCTTGCAGACCATGAGTTTTGAATTTTAATACAATTCTGCTTGTCAATTATTTATTTCATG
The DNA here is from genome assembly GCF_042477335.2 of Ovis canadensis. NCBI lineage: Eukaryota > Metazoa > Chordata > Mammalia > Artiodactyla > Bovidae > Ovis > Ovis canadensis. Next base: position 18,242,302 of record NC_091266.1, read on the forward strand.
GATTATGCTTTGTTATTGTAGCTAGATATGACAGTTTATTGCTGAACCATGAAAAGACGCCAGGATTCTTGGCCTCCAGAAGAGAAGAATTCAATCCGGGGCCAGAGACAAGGCTTGGTTGCTCACAGCTTTTGTATAATAAAGTTTTATTAAAGTATAAAGGAGATAGAGAAAGCTTCTGAGAGGCATCAGAAGGGGGCAGAAAGAGTACCCCCTTGCTAGTGTTAGCAGTGGAGTTATATATTCTCCAATGAATCAAAAGAATGTCTAGAGGTTGTAAAGACCTCACCAGAACTACTCTCATAATGTACATTTTAAGATAACAGGATTAGCAAGAAGGTTTAATCCAGAGACAGTTCTCAGGCAGGATACATTATTGTAATATAATCCTAAGGAATGTAGTGCAGTTCAGTGGCTCAGTCTCTTTGCGGCCCCATGAATCGCAGCACGCCAGGCCTCCCTGTCCATCACCAACTCCCAGAGTTCACTCAAGCTCACGTCCATCGAGTCAGTGATACCATCCAGCCATCTCATCCTCTGCTGTCCCCTTTTCCTCCTGTCCTCAATCCCTCCCAGCATCAGAGTCTTTTCCAATGAGTCCACTCTTCGCATCAGGTGGCCAAAGTACTGGAGTTTCAGCTTTAGCATCATTCCTTCCAAAGAACACCCAGGATTGATCTCCTTTAGAATGAACTGGTTGGATCTTCTTGCAGTCCTTTGGATCTCCTTGTAGTCCATGGGACTCTCGAGAGTCTTCTCAGCTTTTGAACTATCACAGTTCAAAAGCATCAGTTCTTCAGCACTCAGTTTTCTTCACAGTCCAACTCTCACATCCATACATGACTACTGGAAAAACCATGGCCTTGACTAGACGGACCTTTGTTGGCAAAGTAATGTCTCTGCTTTTGAATATGCTATCTAGGTTGGTCATTACTTTCCTTCTAAGGAGTAAGTGTCTTTTAATTTCATGGCTGCAATCACTATCTACAGTGATATTGGAGCCCAAAAAAGTAAAGTCTGACACTGTTCCCACTGTTTCCCCATCTATTTCTCATGAAGTGATGAGACCAGATGCCATGATCTTTGTTTTCTGAATGTTGAGCTTTAAGCCAACTTTTCACTCTCTCACTTTCATCAAGAGGCTTTTTATTTTCTCTTCACTTTCTGCCATAAGGGTGGTGTCATCTGCATATCTGAGGTTGTTGATATCTCTGCCGGCAATCTTGATTCCAGCTTGAGCTTCTTCCAGCCCAGCATTTCTCTTGATGTACTCTGCATAGAAGTTAAATAAGCAGGGTAACGATATACAGCCTTGACGTACTCTTTTTCCTATTTGGAACCAGTCTGTTGTTCCATGTCCAGTTCTAACTGTTGCATCCTGACCTGCATAGAGGTTTCTCAAGAGGCAGGTCAGGTGGTCTGGTATTCCCATCTCTCTCGGAATTTTCCTCAGTTTATTGTGATCCACACAGTCAAAGCCTTTGGCATAGTCAATAAAGCAGAAATACATGTTTTTCTGGAACTCTCTTACTTTTTCCATGATCCACCGGATGTTGACAATTTGATCTCTGGTTCCTCTGCCTTTTCTAAAACCAGCTTGAACATCTGGGAGTTCATGGTTCAGGTATTGCTGAAGCCTGGCTTGGAGAATTTTGAGCATTACCTTACTAGCATGTGAGATGAGTGCAATTGTGTGGTAGTTTGCACATTCTTTGGCATTGCCTTTCTTTGGGATTGGAATGCAAACTGTCCGGTGGCCACTGCTGAGTTTTCCAAATGTGCTGGCATATTGAATGTAGCACTTTCATAGCATCATCTTTCAGGATTTAAAATAGCTCAACTGGAATTCCATCACCTCCACTAGCTTTGTTCATAGTGATGCTTTCTAAGGCCCGCTTGACTTCATATTCAGTATTCTTGCCTTGAGAATCCCATGAACAGTATAAAAAGGAATGTAGAGGAAGATAAAAAAAGTTAGTCTTTTCTTCTTCCATGAGAATTCCAGACCCCTCTCCCCTTGGGGACCCCTAGACTTCCTATCAACCTGCCAAGAAATGACTATCTCAGATAGTTGCCATAGTAAAGTCATCTAGGTTTTCTCCTATGTTATCTTCTAGGAGTGTTATATGTTTACATTTTACGTATATATCTTTCATCCATTTTGAGAAAAGTCTTGTGAAGTCAGTAAATCTATTCTATATGCTTTCTTTTCTTTTTTCTTTTTCTTCTTTTTTTTTTTTTGCATATTGGATGTTAGATGTCAATTGTTTGGTGACATTTGTTGAAAAGGCCTAATTGTCTTGCCTCTGCCCCTTTGTCAATTATCATTTAGCCTATTTATGGGAGTCTAATTATGAGCTTTCTATTCTGTTCTATTGATCTGTTTGTCTCTTCTTTAACCAATATCACTTGATTACTGTAGCTTTATAGTAAGACCAAAGTCAGAGATCATTAGTCCTACGATTTCGTTCTTATCAATATTTGTGCTGACTATTCTGGCCCTTTTACCTCTCTAAACATACTTTAGAACCAATTTGCTGATAACCACAAAATAACTTGCTGGAATTTTGGTTGAATTGTACTGAATCAAGCTGGGAAGTACTGATGCCTTGACAGCATTGAGTCTTCCTATCCATGAACATGGAAGCACTCTCCCTTCATTTTGTTCTTTGATTTCATCCATCAGAACTTTGTAGTTTTTTTTTAACATAAATTTATTTATTTTAATTGGAAGTTAATTACTTTACAATATTGCATTGGTTTTGCCATACATCAACATGAATACACGTGTATACACAGGTATACACATGTTCCCCATCCTGAAGCCCCCTCCCTCCTCCCTCTCTGTACCATCCCTCTGGGTCGTCTCAGTGCACCAGCCCCAAGCATCCAGCATTGAACCTGGACTATACAGGTCTTGTATATATCTTGTTAGAGGCATACTTAAATATTTTTGGTGTTTGCTGCTAATGTAAATGGTATTGTGGTTTTAATTTGAAATACCTTTGGTTTATTGTTGGTACATATGAATGTGATTGACTTGTATATTAAACATATCATGCAAACTTATATCATGCAATCTGCCATATTGCTTACTAGTTCTCAATATTGTGGGGGCCCTTCTATCATTGAGTCCCTTGGGAGTTTTAAACTTTAAGGCTTCTCTACACTGAGCCCACAGCAATTCATCAGTTATAGTTCAAATTTGTCTGCCCTGGCTTTGGTTCCATTGGTACTTTCTGCTTTTGAGGCTCTGCTCTATTAATCCTACCTTGACTCCATGTATTCACCTGTCTGTCTCTCTACTGTTTGGAGTAATGGTTTGCTTTGTGCCCTCCCCTCTCTCAGAGATCTAAGAATTTTTATGGATTTTTTGTTGTTGTTGTTGGTCTAGTTTTTTAACCTATTGTCAGGATCAAGTGGTGACTTCCAAGTTCCTTACATGAGGAACCAGAAACTGAAAGTTGCAGCATTATTCTTTTAAGGTAGAAACTTGAGAACAGACTAGACCCTAACATTGCCTGGAAATAGATTATAGTTACAATAATTATATTGCATTCATAAAAAGTTAATATTAGTCACTAAAACAAGGTTTAGAAACTATTTTAACTATATGAGAATACAGTAGTTGGCTATATGAAAATTTCAAAAATGTATATGCAATATGTTTCCAACTTTTGTCGCATATACCAATAGAAAAAATATTTCAAAAATAAAAATTATCATAATTTTCAGTTAGGATGTTTATAAGCAAGTTTTTTTTCCCCTTATAGTTTTTCTACCATTTAAAAATATTATATCATTTAAAATGAAAATATATTTTGAAATATACTCTTGCTTTCATTAAACTCATTTCAAATTAATGAGAATATAAATTAAAATTTCTATATGCCTAAATATAAAAACATTATTTTAAGAAACTATCAGTCTCATAAAATATTTTTTAGCCCTTTAAGACTTATTTAATCACAATGTTAAAGTAGAAATAAGAATAACTCAATATAAAATAAATAATCCAGATGACTTTAGGTAAATTAACAACCGTTAAGTGTCAAAACTATGTTTTAAAACTCTGGTCATTGCATATGTAAGCCTGCTTTATTTTCATATCACACTTCTTTAAGATATTACAAATGTCAGCACAATATTGAATTAGAGGAAGACTGCCAGAGAAGAGAAAGGTAGTTAAAAAGTGAGACTGTCTTAGCTTCTGGTATTTAATAAGAATTATATTACAGTCTCTTAGTCTGGTCTTGAGAAAATAGAACAAGCACAGAGATATCAGGCAGGGGATACTACAGAGCTTAGTCAACATCTCTTAGTTCTTAGAAAGAGTTGTTTAAGAAAGTTCCAAGGAAATGTAACCTGTGGGTCTGGGTTTATTATAGTTTTTATAGGTGATTTAGGCCAGAGGTTTGCAAATCTTTTTTGAGATAAGAGTATCAGAACTATCCTAAGTCTTTACACCATAAATCAAGAATTTTTTAAAAATTGAAGTTGCATCATGCTTCAGTTGTGTCCATAGGTGAAGAGAAGGGTAGGGTTTATATCAATACACTTGCCTTTAATTTCTAGACTATCTTTCTTTTACCTTTTTTTTTTTTTTTTGCTATTGATTCTTTAAGAATGATAAAAGTAATTATTTCTCTACCAGTCCAACCAGTCAGTGCTTTATGTGTCACAAATATATAGCTGGACCATAAAGGGTGAAAGCATAGGTTATAGTCTTTAATATTTTTAAAGACTAAAGATTTTTCTGGTCTATAGTTTGGTATAATCATCCTTGTTCTTGAACTGATGGATGCATTATAGTGGTATTCTTATAAAATTAAAAGGACCTCATGAACAATGGAAAGAAAAATCAATACATTACATCATTGGAACAGGTACTTAAAATCAAAGCTTTCTATTGAAAGATACAGGATTCTGTAAATGCTTATAAGAAACGAATCGCCAGTCTAGGTTCGATGCAGGATACAGGATGCTTGGGGCTGGTGCACTGGGATGACCCAGAGGGATGGTATGGGGAGGGAGGTGGGAGAGGGGTTCAGGGTTGGGAACACGTGTACACCCATGACGGATTCATGTTGATGTATGGCAAAACCAATACAATATTGTAAAGTACTTAGCCTCCAATTAAAATAAATAAATGTAAATTAAAAAAAAGAAATTTCTCCTTATATAGTACTGCCTAATAGTCTATTGATTTTCTAAAAAGAGCCTTAGAAACCCAAGGTACTTGGAGTATACTTCTCCAATTTTCCTAAGCTTGTGAAAGATCTCTTTTTGTGTTTTCTAAAATTATAGAATGTTTACCTTCCATTTGGTATTTATAGCCAGTTTATGAAGGAAGATTGACCTTCTGGCAGAACTAAGAAGCAGAACAACACCTTAGGGAGTAGTCTCCACTGTTTGCTATGCTTATTCAGAAATTCATTAGACTGAAGACTGAGTAATTTCTATCGTATTTCAGACCATGTTCCTTTCCATATAAAGAGACTGACAGGAGGTAATTGGTCTAACAAAAATCCACAAGATGGCGTGTTTTCTTTACTGACTATGTTCAATCTGTTGAAGAGATAACATTCCTTTATTATACCTCAGAATTTCTTAAGGAAACACCCTCAACAATTTTTATTTACAGTTGTGTTCATCCCCTGAGATATTTTCTGTTCCTCACATTTCTTCACAAACTTTTGTCAAGACAGTTAACAAAGGATATGATTGCTATTCTACCTATGATCAGTTAATAACTACTGTTTAATTAATTGAACTGTTATATTATTATATTTTCATTAATATGTGAAAGAAACTATCTGGAAAAACTGTGCTCATTTCAGTCTTGAGGCCACAAGTGTAATTTAGTTTTATCTGCCAATAACCAATGCAAGTTTTTCTTCTTTATCACATTAATTTGAATAAATCAACCAAACACTTAAAATATATTCAAATACTGCATCCATCATTTTTTCTTACATCTTCCAAAGTCTTTTTACCAAATAAAATTATATGTATATAGAAGTATTATATATATTACTATTATTTTTCATTAGTCAAATACATTGTCTCATTTATATTTTTAAAATCCCATTAGAAGCATCCTCAGGTGAAACTGAAATGCAGGAACCATTTGTCAATGGAAAACAGTGGTAGTTGTCAGTTTTGTACATCTTTTCCCATCTTTTTTAAACAGAATCAAATTCTAAATTTATCTTCTTTCTGTAAAAGCTTACTTTTGAAAGATACCCTTTCAATTTCTTATCTAGATAAAGATGTAGTCCTTTATCTCTACTCCAGAGTGTTTGCTGTGAACATAATACTGTCAGTTTTGTCCTCTGTTTTCTAGAACTTCAGCTAGGTTTCAGTTAACTTACTCATGTGAAGTGTAAAGACTAAGGTAAATATAACAACTTCATTAATAGCTTATTCCTTCAAATTATTATCTACATTATCACTTGGGATAAGAGAAAAGACTTTAATCCTAAATCTGAAAACTTGGATAATAAATGTTTAAACCATGAACTTCCATCAGAATGGCAGTCTTGATTATTATGGACATCATGTCCATTCCTCACATGGTATGATGTTAGGGATATCCCATCCAGTATGTCACATTACACTTAGTTATCATGTCTCCTAATACTCATTTTTCTCTGTGACAGTTTCTTAGACTTCCCTGGGTTTTGATCACCTTGATGTTTTTGAGGATTCCTGTCCAGATAGTTTATAGATGTCCCTCAGCTGATATATGTCTGATATATTCTTATAACTATAACGGGGTTATGTATTTTGGGAAGGAAGATAATAGAGACAGGTTGTCATCACAACACCTCAAAAGTATATACTATCAATATGATGTATTGAGGTAAACCTTGACATTATATTCACGTAGAACTTGTCAGATTTCTCTACTTACTGTTGTCCCCTAAGGCAACAGTAAGTCATATCAGGAATCTAGCTTGGGTAGGGTAGTCTGAAAGATCAGTTCAGTTCAGTCTATCAGTTGTGTCCGACTCGTTGCGACCCCCAAAATCGCAACAAGCAAGGCCTTCCTGTCCATCATCAACTCCCGAGTTTACGCAAACCTATGTCCAACGAGTTGGTGATGCCATCCAGCCAGCTCATCCTCTGTCGTCCCCTTCTCCTCCTGTCCCCAGTCCCTCCCAATATCAGGGTCTTTTCCAGTGAGTCAGCTCTTCTCATGAGGTGGCCAAAGTATTGGAGTTTCAGCTTCAGCATCAGTCCTTTCAATGAACACCCAGACTGATCTCCTTTAGGATGGACTGGTTTGATCTCCTTGCAATCCAAGGGACTCTAAGAGTCTTCTCCAACACCACAGTTGAAAAGCATCAGTTCTTCGGTGCTCAGCTTTCTTCACAGTCCAACTCTCACATCTATACATAACCACTGGAAAAACCATAGCCTTGACTAGATGGACCTTTGTTGGCAAAGTCAAGTCTCTGCTTTTGAATGTGCTATCTAGGTTGGTCATAACTTTCTTTCCAAGGAGTAAGCGTCTTTTAATTTCATGGCTGTAATTACCATCTGTAATGATTTTGGAGCCCCGCAAAATAAAGTCTGACACTGTTTCCACTGTTTCTCCATCAATTTCCCATGAAGTGATGGGACCAGATGCCATGATCTTAGTTTTCTAAATGCTGATCCTTAAGCCAACTTTTTCACTCTTCTCTTTCACTTTTATCAAGAGGCTTCTTAGTTCTTCACTTTCTGCCATAAGGGTGATGTCATCTGCATGTCTTAAGTTATTGATATTTCTCCCAGCAATCTTGATTCAAGCTTGGGCTTCTTCCAGCCTAGCGTTTCTCATGATATACTCTGCATATAAGTTAAATAAGCAGGGTAACAAGATACAGCCTTGATGTACTCCTTTTCCTATTTGGAGCCAGACTGTTGTTCCGTGTTCAGTTCTAACTGTTGCTTCCCGAACTGCATATTGATTTCTCAAGAGGCACGTCAGGTGGTCTGGTATTCCCAGCACTTTCAGAATTTTCCACAGTTGATGGTGATCCACACAGTTGAAGGCTTTAGCATAGTCAATAAAGCAGAAATAGATGTTTTTCTGGAACTCTCTTGCTTTTTCCATGATCCAGCGGATCTTGACAATTTGATCTCTGATTCCTTTGCCTTTCCTAAAACTAGCTTGAACATCTGGAAGTTCACGGTTCACATATTGCTGAAGCCTGGCTTGGAGAATGTTGCGCATTAATTTACTAGCATGAGATGAGTGCAATTGTGTGGTAGTTTGAGCATTCTTTGGCATTACCTTTCTTTGGGATTGGAATGAAAACTGACCTTTTCCAGTCCTGTGGCCACTGCTGAGTTTTCCAAATTTGCTGGCATATTGAGTGCAGCACTTTCACAGCATCATCTTTCAGGATTTGAAATAGCTCAACTGGAATTCTCTCACCTCCACTAGCTTTGTTCATAGTGATGCTTTCTGAGGCCCACTTGACTTCACATTCTAGGATATCTAGCTCTAGGTGAGTGATCACACCATCATGATTAATTGGATGTGAAGATGTTTTTTGTACAGTTCTTCTTTGTATTCCTGCCCCCTCTTCTTAATATCTTCTGCTTCTGTTAGGTCCATGCCATTTCTGTCCTTTATCGAGCCCATCTTTGCATGAAATATTCCCTTGGTATCTCTAATTTTCTGGAAGAGATCTCTAGTCTTTCCCATTCTGTTGTTTTCCTCTATTTCTTTGCATTGATCGCTGAGGAAGGCTTTCTTATCTCTTCTTGCTATTCTTTGGGACTCTGCATTCAGAAGCTTATAATTTTCCTTTTCTCCTTTGCTTTTCACTTCTCTTCTTTTCACAGATATTTGTAAGGCCTCTCCAGACAGCCATTTTGCTGTTTTGCATTTCTTTTCCCTGGGAGTGTTCTTGATCCCTGTCTCCTGTACAATGTCATGAACCTCCATCCGTAGTTCATCTTTCTCTCTATCAGATCTAGTCCCTTAAGTCTCTCTCTTCCACTGTATAATCATAAAGGATTTGATTTAGGTCATACCTGAATGCTCTAGTGGTTTTCCCTACTTTCTTCAGTTTAAGTCTGAATTTGGCAATAAGGAGTTCATGATCTGATCCACAGTCAGCTCCCAGTCTTGTTTTTGCTGACTGTATAGAGCTTCTCCATCTTTGGCTACAAAGAATATAATCATTCTGATTTTGGTGTTGACCATCTGGTGATGTCCATGTGTAGAGTCTTTGCCGGGAGCCAGTGTGAGGAATCCCGCCCGTGACAAGGTCATGAGGAAGGAAGCTGACATACGCAAGGTGTGCTCAGACTTCAGGGACCCCTCTGGAAATTCCTAAGCATGTACCCCAGCAAAAATCTGCCGGCTTTTGTGCTCTGCTTTTCCACTCTTCTGACATTTTCTGGAAAAAGTCAATTCAGGGCTTTAGTCTTCTGCATTTGAAAGAGTGTTTCAATCCAAATACTCCTCTGATGGCTTTCTAGCCTGCCTGCAGGACTTGTACAGCTGCGCATGTGATTGTTTGAGGCCTCCTGACCGCAGGAGGCACAGGAAGCTTAAAACATCCTAGGAATGTAGGAGCTTCCGAGGAGTCAAAATCTTTAGAATAGGACTGATTAAAAGTTTCATTTGTTCAGTCAATACTTGCTGCCAAATTTTCATATCCTTTATTTTTAGATATAGTTGGTATATAGAAATGCAAGTAGTAGACCTGGTATTAGCAACATTAGATCTTTGAGTCAAGTACCTTCTTTGTTATATCCCACTGCACCTTTGTTCTATAGAGATGTAACTTTAATGCTTTAAGGAGATGCAGATTAAAGAAAAACACTTCAGGGGAAACAAAATTAACATTCATTAAGGAAGAGAGCCAAAAAGTGTTAACAAGCCTCTTGGCCAGAAGATAATGTAAATCACCTGAGACCTTTTGTATACAAAATGATATACGGAAAGAATCTGGGTTGCGAACGCTACATAATTTTGTGTTACCCATTGATCTCCATGTTTTATCAAAAGTATAAAAGGCCTTCTGAACAATAAAGGAGGGGGCCAGCTTCTCGGACCAGTTTCTCGAACTAGTCTCTCGGCCTGGTTTCTTGGGACTCTGGCTCCTCCCGTGTCTTTCTCTCTCTTTTTCCTTCTCTCCCTTTCCCTCTCTCTGCTCTTTACTTTAACTTCAGGCTGAATCTCCACCTGGGGCACGGAGGCTCGCCAAGTCTACTTACTTGCCCTGGCTGTTAAGACCCGCGCGAAAGGGAGCTTAAGGCGAGGCACCCTTAGATATTCAAGCAGGCGCCGGTGGCCCAACGTAGATGGTGCAAATTCCTTGTCTGGAATTTTATTGGTCTTCCGCGTAAACCAAGCTATTCAGCCCTCTTCCTCCACTTAATCTTCCTACTATGCTATAGTTTTTTAATCTAATCTTATATTAATAAATAAACAAGTCTTTCCATGCCAACGCCGTCCACCCTTCGAATTCCCTGGATCCACTGGGGCTGGACCCCGGCAAGTCTTCTCTTGTGTTATTGGAAGAGGGTGTTTGCTATGATCAATGCATTCTCTTGGCAAAACTCTATTAGCCTTTGCCCTGATTCATTCCGTACTCCAAGGCCAAATTTGCCTGTTAGTCCAGGTGTTTCTTGACTTCCTACTTTTGCATTCCAGTCCCCCATAATGAAAAGGACATCTATTTTGGGTGTTCATTCTACAGGGTCTTGTAAGTCTTCATAGAACCATTCAACTTCAGCTTCTTCAGCATTACTGGTTGGGGCATAGGCTTGGATTACTGTGATATTGAATGGTTTGCCTTGGAAACGAACAGAGATCATTCTGTCGTTTTTGAGATTGCATCCAAGTACTGCATTTCAGACTCTTGTTAACCATGATGGCTACTCCATTTATTCTAAGGGATTCCTGCCTACAATAGTAGATATAATGGTCATCTGAGTTAAATTCACCCATCCCAGTCCATTTTAGTTCACTGATTCCTAGAATGTCGACGTTCACTCTTGCCATCTCTTGTTTGACCACTTCCAATTTGCCTTGATTCATGGACTTGACATTCTAGGTTCCTATGCAATATTGCTGTTTACAGCATTGGACCTTGCTTCTATCACCAGTCACATCCACAGCTGGGTATTGTTTTTGCTTTGGCTCCACGCCTTCATTCTTTCTGGAGTTATTTCTCCAGTAGCATATTGGGCACCTATTGACCTGGGAAGTTCCTCTTTCAGTATCCTATGATTTTTCCTTTTCACACTGTTCATGGGGACTCACTGCAAGAATACTAAAGTGGTTTGCCATTCCCTTCTCCAATGGACGATATTCTGTCAGACCTCTCCACCATGTCCCACCAGTCTTGGGTGGCCCCACACAGCATGGCTTAGTTTCAGTTAGCCAAGGCTATGGTCCCTGTGATCAGATTGGCTAGTTTCCTGTGATTATGGTTTCAGTGTGTCTGTGTTCTGATGCCCTCTCACAACACCTACTTACTTGGATTTGTCTTATCTTGCATGTGCAGTATCTCTTCACGGCTGCTCCAGCCAAGCACAGCCACTGCTCGTTACCTTTGATGAGGTGGCCCCTCCTGACCTTGAACGTGGAGTAGCTTATCTTGACCCTCGTGCACCTGTGCAGCTGCTGTTCCTTGGACATGGGGTTGCTCCTCTTGGCCGCCGCCTGTGACCTAGAACTGGGGTAGCTCCTCTCGGCCGCTCCTGTGTCATCCCAACCTGGTGCTCTTGGTCACCGCAAGTCTCGAGAAGAGTCTGATAGGTAGGTAAGTTTAAAATTCCACAATGTTTTTGTAATAAAAATTAATGTTTCTTTGTTCGTTATTCTTTTTTTTTTTTTTAAATTTCCTTTCTCTTTATTCAAGAAGTATGTTGTTAGGGTTGCTGGTTTTAAGTTGCATTTACTAAAGACCAGACCATTAAGAGCTGTACTTGGAACATTTTGCTATAGCTTATGTTCATCTTGAAATGCAGTTTCCGACTCTTTGCTACCCCATGAATTGCAGCATGCCAGGCCTCCTTGTCCATCACCAATTCCCGGAGTTCACTCAGACTCACATCCATAGAGACAGTGATGCCATCCTCTGTCGTCCCCTTCTCCTCCTACCCCCAATCCCTCCCAGCATCAGAGTCTTTTCCAATGAGTCAGCTCTTCGCATGAGGTGGCCAAAGTACTGGAGTTTAAGCTTCAGCATCATTATCTCCAAAGAAATCCCAGGGCTGATCTCCTTCAGAATGGACTGGTTGGATGTCCTTGCAGTCCAAGGGACTCTCAAGAGTCTTCTCCAGCACCACAGTTCAAAAGCATCAATTCTTTGGCGCTCAGCTTTCTTCACAGTCCAACTCTCACATCCATACGTGACTGCTGGAAAAACCATAGCCTTGACGGCATTACTTTGTTGGCAAAATAATATCTCTGCTTTTGAATATGCTATCTAGGTTGGTCATAACCTTCCTTCCAAGGAGTAAGCATCTTTTAATTTCATGCCTGCAATCACCATCTGCAGTGATTTTGGAGCCCCCAAAAATAAAGTCTGACACTGGTTCCTCTGTTTCCCCATCTATTTCCCATGAAGTGATGGGACCAGATGCCATGATCTTAGTTTTCTGAATGTTAAGCTTTAAGCCAACTTTTTCACTCTCTATTTTCACTTTCATCAAGAGGCTTTTTAGTTCCTCTTCACTTTCTGCCATAAGGGTGGTGTCATCTGCATATCTGAGGTGATTGATATTTCTCCCGGCAATCTTGATTTCAGCTTGTGCTTCTTCCAGCCCAGCGTTTCTCATGATGTCCTCTCCATTCAAGTTAAATAAGTGGGGTGACAATATACAGCCTTCACGTACTCCTTTTCCTATTTGGAACCAGTCTGTTGTTCCATGTCCAGTTCTAACTGTTACTTCCTGACTTGCATACAGGTTTCTCAAGAGGCAGGTCAGGTGGTCTGGTATTCCCATCTCTCTCAGAATTTTCCACAGTTTATTGTGATCCACACAGTCAAAGGCTTTGGCATAGTCAATAAAGCAAAAATAGATGTTTTCCTGGAATTCTCTTGCTTTCTCATAGATCCAGCGGATGTTGACAATTTGATCTCTGGTTCCTCTGCCTTTTCTGAAACCAACTTGGACATCTGGTAGTTCACGGTTCAGATATTGCTGAAACCTGGCTTGGAGAATTTTGAGCATTACTTTACTAGTGTGTGAGATGAGTGCAATTGTGCAGTAGTTTGAGCACTCTTTGTTATTGCCTTTCTTTGGGATTGGAATGAAAACTGACCTTATCTAGTCCTGTGGCCACTGCTGAGTTTTCCAAAATTGCTGGCATATTGAGTGCAGCACTTTCGCAGCATCATCTTTCAGGATTTGACATAGCTGACCATTTAATAAAAAATATTCACAGATACCTAAATAAAAGTATTAAATTATTCATATAATGCATTTTGGTAGCACTATGGTAATTTCATAACTGAATATCTGTGATAAGAATATTTCTATATTTGAAATTCCAGTAGCTCTATGAATATGCATCTTGTAGAAGTGATCCATTTAGAGATCACATTATTAGTGCTGGTACATATTTTAAAATTGTATTCCAAGCTACCTGGATGCTTTAAGAATATTGGTCTAATATTGCTACATGAACATTTTATATACCTCTGAAAGTGTTCCTAGACCCAAAACTTAAAAGTAATTTCCCCCATGGCTACTAATTACATTTAATCATCTAGTATAAAAATATTTCCTTGTGTATATCTCTCTTCCCTTCAAAAAATGAGCTAATTCCATTCTTTTATTATGCTTGTTTCATATTTATATTGCAAGTTTCTAACTTGTTGTCTATTATATTTCTATTAATCAGTAAATATTTTGAATGGATTCAGGAGATAAAGATGTCATTGTTTTCTCATTTATTTTATTGTACCACTTCTCTCACTGAAGAACATCTCTCAATTATTCTCCACTTGAAATATGTTCAAAGGCTAATATCATGATAAATACTTACTAAAAAGAATCACTTGAACGGTCAGAATATTTAGATATCACCAGACTGAAGCCAGATTACTCAAAGAATTATATAAAATATTATTTTGATGCTGAAAAATGCAGAAGAGATTATAATTTATTATATATATATATAACATATATGATATACAAAAGTATATATACTTTCTATAATTTTTTTTACAATAGAAAACTTGTCCTGGAAGAAAAATGAAAATATTAGCACATATATAGTATATTACATATTAACAGATATTTAATACAGAAGCTAAAACTATTGAGAATAGAACTTTCCCTCAGATTATGAAATAAAATGTGGAGGAATATGTTTGGATATTGTTAAACACATCAACAGCAATCTAAAATAAGACCATGGTCAAGGAGTTTTCATTGCCCGAAAATAGTTAGGTTAAGGACGTTGCATTTGTCCAGGAAGGCAAAACTTTTGTGAAAGAGCAAAGTACCTGAGAGTTTTGTAATAACAGGGTGGAAAGAGGAAAAAATAAAATGTAAGATAACGTCACTGTAAATCTGTTCCATGCTCTGTCTTATTTGTGAAAGTAATTAATTTAAGGATGTACTTCCAAGAGGAAAACAAAGATATATCATTATTTTTAACTAAAGTTGCTGATTCAGTGGATTTTAACAACGTGCATGCAGTTTTATTATTATTTTTTAAATAGGTGTTTTGACCTTTCTTAAAGATTTGTGGATTGCCTATGCCAACTTTCAGAAGGATAGAAATAGTTCATCAACCTAGTGGTAGATTTATAGAAAGAGAAAAATATTTTGTTCGATCAGACTGATGTGAGAAGGACAGTTGTCTCAGCTGCTTTTGAAAAAGGGGCTATATCTAAGATATAATTCTACAGTATTAGAAAATGTAAGGACACTTCTGTGAAAATATAAGTTTCTAACTCTACATTTATGGCTTCCCCAAATACTCCCCACTTTTAATCTCACTTTAGGGTGTGACTTTTCCATTTATTGACTATTCTTTTTGTTTTTATTTTGTTTACTTAGTTTCAAAGAATATATAAAAGCAATGTATGCACCTTTGGAAGTTATAACAAAATTAGACATACTTTTTTCCTTTTAGTATTTAATGAGATTATAGCCCAGTTATTTAGTGTTTATTTTTTCCCCTATATTGTGGATAAACAACCATTTTATGAGCCTATGTTTCTCTTCCTCCAAGTGAAATAGGTAGGTACTGTTTTTTAGTTTATGATTGTTGCGTTTCTTATGCTGAAGGGTTTTTCTTCCACCTAAATGTTATTTTAATAAGAACAGCACTTGAACTCTCTGAGCCCCTATTACATTCTTCCTTTCAACAAGTGAATTAAATAATAAACAAAAATGAATTTGTTTTGCTTTTTCCATCATAAATGAAAGAACAAGATTGCTGCTGGGGCAGAAGGTGATTTTGAAGTTTAAGGCAATTCTTTACATTGTTTCTCCTGGAGTCTTGGTATATGAACTTGCTCAAGTTCAGGTCTTTTGGCAGTTTATTGTTAAGCTTTTGGTAAGTTGTGATTCCACCTGTAAGTAATAACCACTAGTAGCAAATAATTCATTCTAAATTTAAAAATGTCTAGTTTCCATTGTATGGCATACTTTTAGTCTTCCCTGTTTACCAGGTTACTACTAAGAGCTCTCAAAGGGGCTATTTCTTGGGGAAAGACTAACTAATTCGATTCTTAAAAAAAAAAAAAAAAAAAAAAAAAAAAACCACCTTTCCTTTTGTGTGTGTGTGTGTGTGTGTGTGTGTGTGTGAAACTAAGAAGAGATTATTTAATTTTACCTAGTACTCTTCTAAATTCTCAAAGAAAGCATTCACTTTGTTCCTAAGCTCACCTCACAGTTAAAAATCAGAAAATTTTTGAGAAATATATATATTTTCAAGCATTGAGGTAATGTACTTTTAAGAATGAGAATGTGAACATTACTAAAGGATAATGGAATTGTAAAATAGCACTGATATCAATTTCTATTTTTAAGAAAATAGAATATTAATTTTAAGGCCCCAAATTATTCATTGAGGAAATCACTTTAATACCATTCTATGATGTCCTTAAGGTCAAGAAATATTAAAATCAATAACATTAAATATTTTTAGAATTGATGTCCCTATGTATACTGTTCTTCTCAGGTGGTTCAAGTGGTAAAAATTCCACCTGCCAATGCAGAAGACGCGAATCCCCTGGAGAAGGATATGGCAACCTAATCTAGTATTCTTGCTTGGGAAATACCATGGACAGAGGGGCCTGGGAGGCCCATGGGGTTGCAAAAGAGTCAGACATGACTTAGTGAGAGGGCTTCCCTGATAGCTCAGTTGGTAGAGTATCTGCTTGCAATTCAGGAGACCCTGGTTCAATTCCTGGGTTGGGAAGATCCCCTAGAGAAGGGATAAGCTACCCACTCCAGTATTCTTGGGCTTCCCTTGTGGTTGGGCTGGTAAAGAATCTGCCTGCATGTGGGAGACCTGGGTTCAATCCCTGGGTTGGGAAGATCCCCTGAAGAAGGGAAATGCTATCCACTCAATTATTCTGGCCTGGAGAATTCCATGTGCTGTGTAGTCCATGGGGTCACAAAGAGTTGTACATGACTGATAGACTTTCACTTTCATAGCACATGTAGGATTAGTGAATCATTATTTTTGATTGAAATTATTGATGTAAATCAGTAAATAGAAAATGCTATGTGCTGCCACTTTTGAGAGTGATGATAATACTATACAAGATAAAATTTCTGCTATTAATGAATATGTTACATAGTTGTAAACATTGGCTATATATCTAAGAGAAAAAGGTGACTAATAACAATGATAACTCCATTCTTTTTACCCATACTAAGTATGTGACAGGTACTATTCACACACACACACACACACGTATGTATATATAATTCCCACAAAAATTAATTGACATGATCAACAGTTTGCAGGTAAGAAAACAGCAACCGTGTGATGTTAAGTAATTTACTTAAAGCTTCACAACCCGTAAGTGTGAAGCTGAGATTTTTAACCTCATTATTACAGCTTTGCAATTAGTGTTCAAAACTACAAGGCTATTCAGTGTCTGAACATTTCACCCTTTTTTTGAGAAACGATACAAAAACTATTGTTTTTCTCCATTTTACATATGAGAGAACTGAGGCTTTGAGTATTTTGGTATTTGCTTGAGGTCATATGCATCGTATATGTATATTCTGAGTTGCATCCTCTCTTAACCTCTTTTGTCATAGGTTATGGTAGATTAACAAAAAATGTTATAAATCTGATTATTGTTATTACTTCATATTACATGGTAAACATTTTCAGATTTGTATTAGTATAAAAATGTAGGAATTCATTGTGGGCTAGATGCTCAAACTACCCAGGGAAAAATGAGACTTGAGTCAATCCTATATGAACATATGATATAAATTACATTTTGATAAAATATCTTAACTTTAGGGAATCATTATATAAACGCTGTCTCAGTTCAGTTCAGTTCAGTCACCTGGTCTGACTCTTTGTGACACCATGAATCACAGCATGACAGGCCTCCCTGTACATCACCAATTCCCAGAGTTTACCCAAACTCATGTCCATTGAGTCAATAATGCCATCCAACCATCTCATCCTCTGCCGTCCCCTTCCTCTGCCGTCCCCTTCTCCTCCTGCCCTCAATCTTTCCCAGCATCAGGGTCTTTTCAAATGAGTCATTTCTTCGCATCAGGTAGCCAAAGTATTGGAGTTTCCGCTTCAGCATCAGTCCTTCCAATGAACACCCAGAACTGGTCTCCTTTAGGATGGACTGGCTGGATCTCCTTGCAGTCGAAGAGACTCTCAAGAGTCTTCTCCAACACCACAGTTCAAAAGCATCAACTCTTCAGTGCTCAGCTTTCTTTATAGTCCAACTCTCACATCCATACATGACCACTGGAAAAACCATCGCCTTGACTAGATGGACCTTTGTTGGCAAAGTAATGTCTGTGCTTTTGAATATGCTATCTAGGTTGGTCATAACTTTCCTTCCAAGGAGTAAGCATCTTTTAATTTCATGGTTGCAATCACCATCTGCAGTGATTTTGGAGACAAAGAAAATTGTCAGGCACTGTTTCCATTGTTTTTCCATCTATTTGCCATGAAGTGATGGGACCAGATGCCATGATCTTAGTTTTCTGAATGTTGAGCTTTAAGCCAACTTTTTCACTCTCCTCTTTCACTTTCATCAAGAGGCCCTTTAGTTCTTCACTCTCTGCCATAAGGGTGGTGTCATCTGCATATCTGAGGTTATTGATATTTCTCCCAGCAATCTTGATTCCAGCTTGTGCTTCTTCCAGCCCAGCATATCTCATGATGTACTCTACATATATATTAAATAAGCAGAGCAACAATATACAGCCTTGACCTACTCCTTGTCCTATTTAGAACCAGTCTGTTGTTCCATGTCCAGTTCTAACTGTTGCTTCCTGACCTGCATATAGGTTACTCAAGAGGCAGGTTAGATTGTCTGGTGTTCCCATCTCTTTCAGAATTTTCCACAGTTTATTGTGATCCACACAGTCAAAGGCTTTGGCATAGCCGATAACACAGAAATAGATGTTTTTCTGGGACTATGCTGCTTTGTTGATGATCCAGGAGATGTTGGCAAATTGATCTCTGGTTCCTCTGCCTTTCCTAAAGCCAGCTTAAACACAGTCTAACTCCACTAAATTTCCACTAAAACCTCAAGCAGATTCAGTATCTCTGAACTGCTGTGTCCCATGAATTGAAAATATTTGAGTTTATTTGCTCATGTGACTGCAAACTGACTCAGAATAGGAAAAGCAAAACAAACAAAAATTCAGTTGTGATATACTTCTTTAGCTTTATCATTTTATGATATTTTCTGATTTCCCCCTCTATTTTTCATTTCTCTAGTTTCCCTTTTTGCCTTCTTTTTGATTATTTGACTAAGAAACCATCATCAAAGTGAAACAGCAAAATACTGAATAGGAGAATAATTTGCAAATCATGTACCTGATAAGGGGTCAATATTTAGAATATATAAAGAACTCATACCACTCAATATCAGAAAAACTAACAACCCAATTAAAAATAACAGAGGACCTGAATAGATATTTTTCTAAAGAAAACGTATAGATGGTCAATAGGTACATGAAAAGTTGTTCACTATCACTAATCATCAAGGAAATATGAATCAAATCCACAATGAGATCACCTTACACATGTCAGAATGAGTATTATGTAGAAGATAAGGAATAACAAATGTTGGAGAAGATGTGCAGGAAAGGGATTTTTTTGTGTGTGCACTGTTGATGGGAATGTAAATTGGTGCAGCCACTATGGAAAACATGGAGGTTCAACAAAAAATTTAAAATGGAGCTATCATATGACTCAGCTATTTCACTTCTGAATATTTATCCAAATAAAAAGAAAACATTAATTTGAAAAGATTTATGCACCTCTTTGTTTATTGCAGGATTGTTTACAATAGCCAAGATACAGAAACACCAAAGTATTCACTGGTGGATGTATGAATATAGAAGAAGTCACACACACACACACACACACACACACACACAATGGAATACTGCTAGCCATGAAGTGAATGTACTCCCGTCGTTAGCAGCAATAGGAATGGACCTGAAGTGTATTTTGGTCAGTGAGTAAGTGAGGTGGAGAAAGACAAATACCATGTGATTTCACTTGTATTTTAAATCTGAACAAAAGAACAAACAATATAAACAAAAACAAACTTATAAATGCGCAGATACAGAGAACAGGCTAGTGGTTACCACAAGAGAAGGGGAAGGAGCTTGGGGGTAGGTGAAAAGAGTAAAGGGGGTCAACTGTATGGTGATGGATCATAATAAGACTTGTAGGGCTAAGCACTCTATGGTATATACAGATGTTGAACTTTAATATTGTATACCTGAAACATGTAATTTTTTAAGAAGGAAATTATTGATACCTCCAAAAAACTATTAAACATAGTTTTATCTTTTAAGGTACAACTATAAAATAAATCTTCACAAAGTGAAATTTTAACTGAAGAACAAGATTATCATAACATTGTATCCATGTTCCTGCTCCACATCTATTTCCTTCGCTTAAATGGATAACAATTGTCTTGAGTTTTATGATTAGAATTCCCCTTGTTACTTGTATAACTTTACTACATATGATTATTTACATTATGTTGATTAAGTTTTTGTCTTTATAAATAGTACCCCACTTTATGTAGCCATTTGGGAATTTTATATTCACTTAACATTGTTTTTCTAAGCCTTACTTTTGTGATGCATAGATCCATAATTCATTCACTTTAATTGGTGTATAACATGTTAACTTATGCAATCTTCTGTCCATTATTTGTTTTATAGGAATTCAGTTTTGATTGCAAATTAATAATATGTATTTTATAAAAGCAAAGAAGTTATAATATCTCAGAGACCTTGAATGAGATTACTATGAATCACATGACTTTGTATTCTTATTATTATATATTTTTGGCTTTTATATGTATCCCTACATATTTTTTGTGGAGTTTATATGCTAAGGTATATTAGAAGGAAAAGTACTTTTATATCATAGAATATTTTTCTACTTGAAAGGATTTTGGAGTCATATATCCAATACCCTCACTTGACAGTTGAGAAAACTCATGTCAGGAGAAGTGAAGTTACTTGGTGGAGGTTACATAGCTTGTCAGCAAATTTTCCACCTAAATAGCTTAATGTTTTAAACTGTAATGGAAACTTATCACAAATCGATTCCTAGTGGAGCATAGGAATATTTATCTTGGAAATCATCTAGTGGCTTTGTTTATACATCTACCAGTAGAAATATATATATTGTATGTGAGTATGTAAATACACACACACACACACACACACACATACACATATATGGAGCTTCCCTAGTGGCTCAGATGGTAAAGCATCTGTCTGGAGACCCAGATCTGATCCCTGGGTTGTATATATGTATACTACTGCATACCCAGAAGTTATTTACAAAATCTGGAAACATATAATTCAGAGATTTTTTTAAAGACAATATAGATTTAAATCTTGTCTTTCCTAACTATCATATCCATATACACTATAATTTTGTAAAACCAAAAATATACATCATTTATCTCTAAGATTTCCTTTTTAGACACAAAATAATATACTTAAAAGTAAATATGAAACTACATAATTTTTTCCTGTCAAATTTTCAAAGATTAAAAGAATTGATAGAATGTATTCACAAGAATTTGAGAAAAATGTTTATTCCCTGAGAGACTATAAAATAACACAATATTTCTTCCAGGAATTTGGTAGTGTGTATCTATTTCTGCTTTATTGACTATGCCAAAGCCTTTGACTGTGTGGATCACAATAAACTGGAAAATTCTGAAAGTGATGGGAATACCAGACCACCTGACCTGCCTCTTGAGAAATCTGTATGCAGGTCAGGAAGCAACAGTTAGAACTGGACATGGAACAACAGACTGGTTCCAAATAGGAAAGGGAATACGTCAAGGCTGTATATTGTCACCCTGCTTATTTAACTTATATGCAGAACACATCATGAGATATACTGGGCTGGAAGAAGCACAAGCTGGAATCAAGATTGCTGGGAGAAATATCAATCACCTCAGATATGCAGATGACACCACCCTTATGGCAGAAAGTGAAGAGGAACTAAAAAGCCTCTTTTTAGATGAAAGTGAAAGAGGAGAGTGAAAAGTTGGCTTAAAGCTCAACATTCAGAAAACTAAGATCATGGCATCTGGTCCCATCACTTCATGAGAAACAGATGGGGAAACAATGGAAACAGTGTCAGACTTCACTTTTTTGGGCTCCAAAATCACTGCAGATGGTGATTGCAGGCATGAAATTAAAAGACGCTTACTACTTGGAAGGAAAGTCATGACCAACCTAGATAGCATATTCAAAAGCAGATATATTGCTTTGCCAGCAAAGGTCCGTCTAGTCAAGGCTATGGTTTTTCCAGTGGTCATGTTATGGATATGAGAGTGGGACTGTGAAGAATGCTGAGTGCCGAAGAATTGATGCTTTTGAACTGTGGTGTTGGAGAAGACTCTTGAGAGTCCCTTGGACTGCAAGGAGATCCAACCAGTCCATCCTAAAGGAAATCAGTCCCAGGTGTTCATTGGAAGGACTGATGCTAAAGCCAAAACTCCAATACTTTGGCCACCTGATGTGAAGAGTTGACTCATTGGAAAAGACTCTGATGCTGGGAGGGATTGGGGGCAGGAGGAGAAGGGAACGACAGAGGATGAGATGGCTGGATGGCATCACCAACTTGATGGACATGAGTTTGAGTGAACTCTAGGAATTGGTGGTGTACAGGGAGGCCTGGCATGCATGCTATTCATGGGATCACAAAGAGTTGGACATGACTGAGTGACTGAACTGAACTGATCAATATTTTAGATGTGTACTTCTTTGACAAAAAAAAAAAAATTCCCTTTCTAGGACATGTGTAGAAATAAGCAAAAATAGTTGTATATTAATTGAAGTAATGAGAATAAAGTTCATGTCCATCTATGGACTATAATTTATATAAGAAAGGGAAAGATATATCCAACTCAATGCAGAGTTCCAGAGAATAGCAAGGAGAGAAGAGAAGGCTTTCTTACATGAAAGATGCAAAGAAATAAAGGAAAACAACAGAATGGGAAAGACCAGAGATCACTTCAAGAAAATTGGAGATATCAAAGGAACACTTCATGCAAAGATGGGCACAATAAAGGACAGAAATGGTAAGGACCTAATGGAAGTGATTAAGAGAAGAGATTAAGAAAAGGTGGCAAGAATATACAGAAGAACTATACAAAAGAAGTCTTAATGACTGGGTAAGTATGATGGTGTCGTCACTCGTCTAGAGCTGGACATCTTGGAACATGAAATCAAGTGGGCCTTAGGAAGCATTACTATGAACAAAGCTAGTGGAGTTGAATAGCTAGCTCCAGCTGAGCTATTGCAAATCCTAAAAGATCCTATTAAAGTGATGAACACAATATGTCAGCAAAATTTGGACAACTTGTCAGTGGCCACAGGACTGGGAAAGATCAGTTTTCATTCCAGTCCCAAAGGGCAATACCAAAGAATGTTCAAACAGCTATAAAGTTACACACATTTCACATGCTAGCAAGGTTATGCTCAAAATCTTCCAAGTTAGGCTTCAGCAGTACCTGAACCAAGAACTTCCAGATATAAAAAGGAACCACAGATCAAATTGCCATCATTTATTGGATCATGGAGAAAGCTAAGGAATTCCAGAAGAAAAAAATCTACTTCTGCTTCATTGACAATGGTAAAACCTTTGACTCTGTGGATCACAGCAAACTGGAAAATTCTTAAAGAGATGGGAATACCATACCACCTTACCTGTCTCCTGAGAAATTGTATGCAGGTCAAGAAGCAACAGTTAGAACAGGACATGGAACAATGAACAGGTTTAAAATTGGGAAAGGAGTATAAGGCTGTATATTGTCACCCTGCTTATTTAACTCATTATGCAAAATGCCAGGCTTGATATATCACAAGCGGGAATCAAGATTGCTGGGAGAAATACAAACAACCTCAGACATACAAATGATACCCTCTAATAGCAGAAAATGAAGCGGAACTAAAGAGCCTCTTGGTGAAGGTGAAAGAGGAGAGTGAAAAAGCTGGCTTGAAACTCGGCATTCAAAAAAACAGATCACGGCTTCTGGTCCCATCACTTCCTGGCAAATAGAAGGGGGAAAAATGGAAGCAGCGACATATTTTATTTTCTTGGGCTCCAAATTCACTGCAGATGGTGGCTGCAAACATAAAATGCAAAGACACTTTCTCCTTGGAAGGAAAGCTATGACAAACCTAGATAGAGTATTAAAAAGCAGAGACATCAATTTGCCCACAAAGTATAGTCAAAGACTGTATAGTCAAAGCTATGGTTTTTCCAGTAGTCATGTATGGCTTTTGTGAGAGTTGGATCATAAAGATGGCTGAGGGCTGAAGAATTGATACTTTTGAATCATGGTGCTAGAAAAGACTCTTGAGAGGCCCTGGACTGAAAGGAGGTCAGACTGGTCAATCTAAAGGAAATCAACAACCCTGAATATTAATTGAAAAGACTGATGCTGAAGCTGAAGCTCCAATCCTTTGGCCCTTTGATGCATATAGCTGAGTTGGAAAAGACCCTGATGCTGGAAAAGATGAGGGAAAAGGGAGAAGGAAGTGGCAGAGGATGAGGTGGTTGGGATGTATTGGAGCAAACTCCAGGTGGTAATGTAGAACAGAAGATCCTGGCAGGATATAGTCCACGGAGTAGCAAAGAATGAGACACAGCTTAGCTACAGAACAGCCACAGCACTTCAGCTCCTTTCGTTGACTATAAATCTTCAGCTGTCTTTGGTATAATCAAAGTTGAATTTAGTTCTATACTGAATCCTCTCTCCTCTACTTCAATACTTTAACTAGAATCTATCTTGTTTCTAGTAAGTGTTTAGTGCAAGATTTTTCTATTATACTATCCTTTCAAACTCCTACAGTGATTTTCCACAACAACCAATGTATGCTCCTCATCATAGTTTTGCTCTATCGTTCTTGCTTTGTTGTTGCCCTCAATTTTTCTCAAACATGTTCTTAATAATCTGAATATAAATCTCTTCTAAGTGTCTGAAACAGAATATCATCAACTTTTCAGCTCATACTACTCTCTCCCTTCACAGAAATAGTCCGTGTACCTTGCATTGTTATTCTGGCTGGATCAGCAAACTTTATAATTCCATTCACACATTAACCAAGCCCACTGGAGTACATTAGACAACAGCCTTCAGGATCTCCCCAAAGTTGGGAATTCCCGCAGGTTCTACTTTGCACTCTCAGCTTTGATCTTTCTTAGTCTAGATTGTCATCTTTTATCAATTCTGTATCCCACACAGAAAGTTACATCAGAGATATGTTTACATCACTTGCACAAATGAAGCTATATATCATCAACCCTAAAGAAAAAAATGAAAATGTGGTAAATAATGGGGGTAGTTCTAGTCCCTATAATACCTAAAGCATTTCTCTCTAGAATGTAACTCTCACTTTTAAATTCAACATAACTCTAAGAACAAGCCACCTACTTTATGTTCTGATTCTTGAAGAAAAATTAAACTGTGTCAATGTTGGGATAAAAGAAAAAAAAATTGGGTATTGTTAGATTTATTGAGAAATGGTATAGACTATTGGCTTTTACAGTAATTTTCTAAGTATCTTAATAATAATTTTGACATATGCAAAAATTGCCTTTTCAAAATAAATTTAGAAATTAACCCCACAAAAGATATGATTCTATAAATAAATTATTCCTCTCCCAAGCCCCAGAAGATTTTGAACTAAATTGGTTATTACATTTGGTTTTGAGGTATTTCTCCCTAGGTCCTGCAAACATTTGATCCCTTTCTTCATTCACTGCTGCCTAAAGTCAAGTGGCCCTCAAAGGGCTCATATTAGATTCAGAGTGGGAGTACACTGAAAGTGAAAGAGGAGAGTGAAAAAGTTGGCTTAAAGCTCAACATTCAGAAAACGAAGATCATGGCATCTGGTCCCATCACTTCATGGGAAATAGATGGGCAAACAGTGGAAACAGTGTCAGACTTTATTTTTTGGGGGTTCCAAAGTCACTGCAGATGGTGATTGCAACCATGAAATTAAAAGACGCTTACTCCTTGGAAGGAAAGTTATGACCAACCTAGATAGCATGTTCACAAGCAGAGACATTACTTTGCCAACAAAGGTCCGTTTTCAGTGGTCATGTATGGATGTGAGAGACTGTGTGGACAACAGACTGGTTCCAAATAGGAAAAGGAGTACGTCAAGGCTGTATATTGTCACCCTGCTTATTTAGCTTATATACAGAGTACATCATGAGAAATGCTAGGTTGGAAAAAGCACAAGCTGGAATCAACATTGCGGGGAGAAATATCAACCTCAGATATGCAGATGACACCACCCTTATGGCAGAAAGTGAAGAGGAACTAAAAAGCCTCATGAAAGTGAAAGAGGAGAGTGAAAAAGTTGACTTAAAGCTCAACATTCAGAAAAGACAAAGTTAGTACTTGTTTCTTTTGGGAACCATTTATTATATCAATGGCTTCATATCAAGGACTTCCTTTTTTACCCAAGTGCCAAGTACAAAACTGTGTATTCCAATGATGTGTAGAAAAGCTTTATAAATGTTAGTTGAACAAACAGCTTATTCATTACATCATATCCTGTTCATAGCACAAGGCATGGCACAAAAATATTTCAGTTTAGATTGATGAGTTTTTTTTTTCAAGTTTAATGGAGAACAAAATCTAATGGTATATCACTCAAACTGTCGAGGGAAAGGAAGCTTTTTTAATGGAAACGTTGAGAGTAGCTATGAGGGGTTGCTTGTATTATTGTCAGTTGTTGATTCCAGTTCTTAATATCAAATGCTTATTATCTATTTCTATAATATTTCTTCAAACAGTTCTGGCCCTTGCCTGAATAAATGTGGCAGAAAGATCACTGTGTTTTCCAGAAAAAATTTCATGAGTATTCTGATCAATTCAGAATACCTAAATTGATTACTCTTGGGATAAATTGTGTTGGAATCATCATTTCAAGTCTTTGACATCATCATGTAGCTTCAGCTTGGTATATAAAATAGTTTACAAAGGTCAAACTAAAACAGAAATGTTTCTGATTACAACTATAGGCAATGTTTTGAAGTTGATTTCATAATAAAGACTCTGATTAACACATTGCACTACTAAGGTAATCAGCTTATTCCAGTTGGCCCAAGACTCCTGGTTTTAGCACCAGAAGTCCTCTGAACTGAGAATCTCTGTCCCAGGCAATCTGGGTTAGTTGGTCATCTACAGGATAGTGTTATTTCAACACTGGTGACTGAATTCTGGGCAACTCTTAGTTTTGAAGTATTTGGTGTATATACAGCTTTTGTCCATGTTTAAATATTCTGACAAGAGTCTGCAGTTGTATTAAAGTGTTAATAAGAAATGATTTATAGTTATTATATTCTCTGATCACAGATATGTAAATAAACTTATATTAGTTTTATGCATAGGAATAGATTGGTTGGATCAATGAGGATCACTTTGTTACAATACTATTTCTGCACCCTATTTTAGCAAAACATTTTGTTAAAATAAAAACAGCTATGGTGATTTTCAAAATTGATAGAACTGGCCTTTATTTATTAGTACATCCCCTGGATAACCAAAAAGGCCATATACTTGTTTCTTTTTTTTAATATAAATTTATTTGTTTTAATTGGAGGTTAATTACTTTACAATATTGTATTTTTAAGACATCCTTTTAAAATATATGTATATATGTATATATATGTATCTATCTATCTATCTATATCTAATCTACATATATATATATAAAATAAGGAAATAGGTCTCTTTCCAAAGTGCTCTGGTGAAATACTTAGGTCATGTTGTCTCTTTCTCTCTGGAAGTATATTTTACCTGAAAATCTGCTTGTTGAAAGTCCTGGATTTTAAGATGTGATGTGGGTGGTGTTCCTTGAGAGAAATCTTTAAGATAAAAGAGGTTTTTGAATTTGACTTGAGAGATGTATTTGTCATGCTAAGTGAACCGCTGGTGCTCTGGCCTTGATTAACCCCTTTATAAAGAACTCATCTCTTGTTAAGTGAAGTTGGTTGAACCATATATAAGAAAAACATCCTTAGTAGGTTCACATTGTTCGTGCTGTCTCCAGAACTGTTCTCATTTCCTTACCTCTTACTCTTTCCAGTCCCTTGTAATCATGTCCTGTTATCCATCCACCTGTTTTACTATTTTCCCATTTATTCTCTATTCTTGATATTGTTTACACCCTTCTTCTAATGTTGCATAAATTTGCTAGTGCTCTAACTCAGATCTTTCCTTTGCTCTATCTCAAGTCTTCATCAAAGATTGACAGTTCAAAAACAAACATTTTCTCATTAATCAAATTGTCAGCTGCTAAAAGCAGCTGTTAATAGGCAGACTAAATCCTATGGGTGGGCTTTGAACCCTAAAAAAGTTGCGGAGTAGATATGTATTTTCTTTTAAAGGTCATTAATGATAAGTTGGTGATGGACAGGGAGGCCTGACGTGCTGTGATTCATGGGGTCGCAAAGAGTCGGACACGACTGAGTGGCTGAACTGAACTGACTGAACTGAATGATAAGTCACCAGGCAAACTACCTTTTCTCCCCTACTCCACAAAAACACTATGACAAGTAGAGAAGTAACATTACATAAAAATAAAACATTAAGGAATGATATGATAAAATAAAACATTTATTTAAGTTCATGTAAGATCATTTATATTAACAGGTTTATTAGCTAGTGTCTAGCAGCAAAATTATCATTCTCATAAGAGCAACAATAGTATTAATAAAAATATTGCAGATTTGTAAAACAACGTGATTTTGCATAAATTTTTCATATAGCCCTTATAGACCCTCTTGACATATATATATATATATATATATATATATATATATGCACATACATACAGGTGAGTACTATCTTTTAATTCCTTATGAGGAAAATTAGATAAGGATCAAGAGGTTTTCAATCCATATTTTTTAACTTCAGACCTATGAACTTTACTAAGGGAATTCTGCAAGTGAATTCAGAAGACTGCATCTAGAACCTTCTGAGTATTGATAAATTAGTTAAAGGTTGAATACTCTGAATAATCTTGGCTTGAGCTGACTTTTAGTTCTTAATCTTATTAATAATCAAAACAAAATGCAATCCAGTGCTAAAATAAACCATGGCATAAAGTTCTGCTATGACATCTGGTCTCTTGGAAATCACAGTTTGGTTCTGTTGCTGTTGGCTAGGGACTTTACCCTGGTTCAGGTCCTAGAGACCAAGACTGGCCCATCTTCCTGTTTACAAATATTGACAGTAATGTGGAATCCATAGGTACCAGATCTGATGTTTTGGGTATTGGCATCAACCTATTTTATGCATAAACATGTTCTACTGCTCACTTCTTTCGGAATATAGCTATTCTGAGGACAGTCAGTTCCCCTAGCCCTTGTCCTGGTCCTGATTTATTCTAATGCATACTTCTACCAAGACAACTCACATTTACCTCACGGTTAACTCCATGGCTTATATAGAAATACATATTTAATATCTATTTGTTTATTACTTCTATATAAACTAAATTCTGGGTAAATATATTAATTGCTGTGTCCTCTTCAAAGAATAATATAAAGCAGTTTTTAAAATATATTTAAATGCTATTTAAGAAGTTTCTGTGAAAATAATCTATTAGTGTAATGGTAGGGGCCTTAGTAGCCTAAAATTATTTTCTCTGTCAGATAATTACACCTGAATTTACCTCTTGACTGCAGGGGAAAATTGACTGTTTTGATGTCTATGTATTTATTTTTAGATAGAAATTTTGTTTAATCTAGAAAGTACTCATGTTTAAATGGAATATTCTTGATTTAGCCTTCTTTATTAACATGTTGTCATTTACCTGAGTCAATAGTTATGTCTGGTTTAAATGTTCCCTCATATTATACCTAGTTATGGAAAATGAGCTATTTGCATGTGAATATAAAGTCAAATTATTTAACTGATGGCTATCATACTAAAACAAAAACCTGTTATGTTTTTCCAAGGATGTGAGAGAATACATGTTGCATAAAGAAAACTGAGATGAAGTTTGCCATAAACCAAGAGAAGTATACTATTTTTACCTTAACCTCAAAATACATCTAGCATGACTGTGTAAAAACATGAAGCATCCTCTTAAAAGGATTTTTCCCAAATTGATTTTCATGGGTTTGAAACTTGTATTATATCAAATGAACCAGTTTACTCATAGTGAAATTCCGCAAAAATTAATGAGAGTTTTCTTCTTTGAGACCTAAATTGTTCCTACCTAGATTAAATTACATACATATTTGCATTAACTTATTTTTTGCTTTATTGAAATCTTACATTTCTGGATTTGGCTCTCTCAGGGTTTTTATGTTTCACCATGGAACTTTTTTTCCCTTCATTTCAGTTGTTAAACAAAATTTTATTATGCTGAATTCTTTGATTTTAGTAATTAAAGAAAATTATAAGATAACTAATATTATTTATTCTGAGTCATTATAAAATTTCTAATATTTTATTTGTATGCAATTATAAGGAGAATTTTTGGTAAAATAAGCTTTTTTCAAATTAAAATATATACATTTTCCCCAGTTTTCTTAAAATATAATTTATATGCAGCCATGGTTATTATTCATAATTTTTATGTTCTTTATAATATTTGTGTTAAATACATCTGAAATAAAATGAATTACTTAGGGAAAAAATTATATTGGAAGATTGATCCTTTCTCTCATCCTGTGCTGTGCTCAGTCGCTTCAGTCATGTCAGACTCTGTGACCTGCCAGATTCCTCTCTCCATGGGGTTCTCCAGGTAAGAATACTGGAGTGGGTTGCCGTGTCCTCTTCCAGGGGATCTTCCTGATCCAGGAATCAAACCTATATCTCTGGTGTTTCCTGCACTGTAGGTTGTTTACCCACTGAGCCATCTGGGAAGCCCCTCTCTGATTCTGCTGCTCCTACTGCTAAGTCACTTCAGTCGTGTTTGACTCTGTGCGACCCAATGGACGGCAGCCCACCAGTCTCCCTCGTCCCTGGGATTCTTCAGGCAAGAACACTGGAGTGGGTTGCCATTTCCTTCTCCATCTCTGATCCTAGTTCTTTCAAGTAGAAATGTTACCAGCTAGACATATAATTGAAAATTTTCTTGTAGTTAAATAAGGAATTAAATATGTATCTAAGATATTATCTATTAAGCACATTAGCAGTATAAAATTATTAGTGAAATATTGTGAATTATGTTTTAGAACCAAGACCTCAAAATATATATGTACTCTATACTTATAGTACATCTCAGTTCATATTACCCACAGTATAGGTGCTCATTAGCCAGGCATGGCTAGTGGTTATTGTATTGGACAGAGCAGCTATAGACTGAAGTAAAGCAGTTAAATCTGGCACTGTTCTAAGAATTTCTATGATCATACTATTATCTGAAAGTGCCTTATGCTTTGTACTAACCTTCAGATCTTGTTGGAGTACATATAGCCATACACCCACATAAGTCATTTGGGTTCAGTCTCTCAGACTCCCCTTTGTTTCAAATATTTTATGCAGAACAGATATATTGGCTTACATTCTTCTCTGACTTCCAATCCCTCCTTTAAACTCCAGTTTCTTGTCTGCCTTTCATTCAGGTTAAATGCTGCATTAATTGACTACTGATTAATATGATTAATATTCTGACAGTTTAATTTGACCTGAGAGTTAAATAGATTTAGTAAAATCTACTCAATCATTTTTGTGTAATGTAGTGGCAGATAACTATGAAACAACACATTTGCTGATTTATTTACATAGGTAGTAAATTTAAAATTAAGATTGTCTTGTAAAACCTAATATCAGTGGTTGCTATAATTCTAAGATGCTAGAGGAGAACTAAGTCCCTGTGAACCTGGGTAATTCTAAGAATGGATTCAGGATGAACTAGAGGTATAAACAAGAAAATAATGGAAGCAGACCATCTCATGAAATGAGAAGGGAGTTGCCTTTACTTCAGATTAGCAAATACTTGTTGAGTGGCCCATAGACACCAGCTATTACGTTTAGGATTGGGAATAGAGAAATGAAGATGGATTCCCTGCATTAAGGATACTTTCACTTTCAGAAAAAGTGATCTATTAAGGCAAAGTAAATATAAGTAAATAACAGCTTCTCTTGTGGCTCAGCTGGTAAAGAACCCGCCTGCAATGCGGGATACCTGGATTTGATCCCTGGGTTGGGAAGATCCCCTGGAGAAGGGAATGGTTACCCACTCCAGTATCCTAGCCTGGAGAATTCCATGGCCTGTATAGTCCATGGGGTCTCAAATGGTCAGACACAATTGAGCAACTTACACTTTCACTCCTCTTTCAAGTAAATATAAGATACAACTAACTTTTTTTTTTTTTTTGTATTTTGCCCTTTTGTGACTGGCTGATTCCAGTTAGTATAATGTTTTGAGGTTCATCTATGTGATAGCATGTTATAGAATTTTCTTAAAAATATTTTTTTTAATTGTAGAATAATTACTTTACAGTGTTGTCTTGGTTTCTGCTGTACAACAATGTGAATTATCCATAAGTATACACATATATCCCCTCCTCCTTAACCCTACTTCCCAATTCCCACTTTTGCGAGGCACTGGTTAATTTCTGAAGGAAGCAAGTGGAAGGTAAAATGAATGTGCAGAGGGAGAGCAGAGACAGAGTAAACTCACTTAAAATTAAAAATAGTAACTGGGAAAAGTGGAATGGCTTTTTCTGTCCACTAATTGTCTAAGGGATCAGTTTCTAATTTTGTTTTGTTTTTCTAAGCTTGCATTATAAGGCTTCATATCATTATTTTTTTCTTTTCCTTCTTTAGCGATTAGATCAGGTAAGAGACATGTAGTTGTTGCTGTCAAGTGTTTTCCTGGGAGATGACCTTCATTTATACTCTATACCTGTAGGGTTCTTGACTAGTTGAGCAAACTGATACTGCTGTATGTTCATTAACTAGATTATATCTAGATCTTTTTAGTAAGAGCCTAATTTTAAGTTTTATTTTACTCCTTTTCAATGTTTTCTGTAATACTTACAACAAAGAGTCTATGATTTACCTCTGTACTGCACATATGTGAATGTTCTGAACCAAGGGTCAGATGCAGAACATTATTTAAATATGTTCTGTCATGTAGTAATGCATAAGGATTACAAATGAGCAAGGATCCTACTCAGCAAAAATGAATAACATTTACATTAACAAGATTAATAAATTCTTAAAATTTCAGCCACACAAAAGTGATAAAATATAATGGGATTTTCAAATGTTAAAACATTTGTGCTCAATAGACCATTGCTCCAAGCTAAAGCAATCTTTCTGTGGAAATCAAAGGTAATAGTAAAAGAATGCAACTGTTCAGCCAAATGGTCCAAAGCACAGCTGCTATTGCTGGAAAAGTCCTTAAAAGTTCTCTAAACTTGGTGTTTTAAAGAGTGTGGCATATTACCTATTACCACACAATTTACTCTTTGGTGTAATATTGATTTGTCATGTGCACATTGAGTAGTGGATGTTTAATTTAGATATATCTACCTCTCATAAATACAGACACCTGAGAATATTCTTGATACCTTCTCCTTTCTCAAACTTGGGTGTTGGGAGCTGCGTTAGGCATTACTGACAAAATGGAGGCACGGTCCCCAGCCCCCTCTCCTCGTTCCATAGGCACAGATCCCGAGATTAAGGAGTTAGGCCTTGTAATTCTGACTTGTCTTTTCCTCTCCTCGGCTGAGTTGACTGAAAAGGAATATTAAGGTGCTTATTGCTCTTGAGAGGAGCATGAGAAGGCACAAAGCCTTCTGCAGCATTGCTCAGAAAATAATTCATAAAGTTAATCATTGACATTTGCTCAAGGACTTTTACAAAAGAGTGTTCCAGGATGAGCACATAGGCTGTAGCTTGAGGCCATGGGAGGGATTGATATCTGAAGCCTATTTGTGAGGAAAATGTTTATGGCAAAGGAATTTAATGTATTTAGGGCTTAGAAATAATTAAAATAGTTAGAAGTTAAAGATTTAAGGAATGTTGTAAAGTTAGCATATTTTACTATAGCTTATAGAAGTTAGGAATTTTTAGAGACACTATAGCTAGAAGCCTTTCTTATTATTATTATTAAAATTTTACTTGTTTTACTTTACAATACTGTATTGGTTTTGCCATACATCAACATGAATCTGCCATAGGTATACACGTGTTCCCCAGCCTGAATCCCCCGCCCTCCTCCCTCCCCATACCATCCCTCTGGGTCATCCCAGTGCACCAACCCCAAGCATCCTGTATCCTGCATCGAACCTAGACTGGCAATTCGTTTCTTATATGATATTATACATGTTTCAATGCCATTCTCTCAAATCATCCTACCATCTCCCTCTTCCACAGAGTCCAAAAGTCTATTCTATACATCTGTGTCTCTTTTGCTGTCTCACATACAGGGTTATCATTACCATCTTTCTAAATTCCACATATATGTGTTAGTATACTGTATTGGTGTTTTTCTTTCTGGCTTATTTCACTCTGCATAATAGGCTCCAGTTTTGTCCACCTCATTAGAACGGATTCAAATGTATTCTTTTTAATGGCTGAGTAATAATCCATTGAGTATATGTACCACAGCTTTCTTATCCATTCGCCTGCTGATGGACATCTAGGTTGCTTCCATGTCCTGGTTATTATAAACAGGGCTGCAATGAACATTAGGGTACAGGTGTCTCTTTCAATTCTGGTTTCCTCAGTGTGTATGCCCAGCGGTGGGATTGCTGGGTCATAAGACAGTTCTGTGTCCAGTTTTTGAAGGAATCTCCACATTGTTCTCCATAGGGGCTGTACTATTTTGCATTCCCACCAACAGTGTAAGAGGATTCCCTTTTCTCCACACCCTCTCCAGCATTTATTGCTTGTAGACTTTTGGATCGCAGCCATTCTGACTGGCGTGAAATGGTACCTCATTGTGGTCTTGATTTGCATATCTCTGATATTGAGTGATGTTGAGCATCTTTTCATGTGTTTGTTAGTCATCTGTATGTCTTCTTTGGAGAAATGTCTATTTAGTTCTTTGGCCCATTTTTTGATTGGGTTGTTTATTTTTCTGGAATTGAGCTGCATAAGTTGCTTGTATATTTTTGAGATTAGTTGTTTGTCAGTTGCTTCATTTGCTATTATTTTCTCCCATTCAGAAGGCTGTCTTTTCACCTTGCTTATAGTTTCCTCTGTTGTGCAGAAGCTTTGAAGTTTAATTAGGTCCCAGTTGTTTATTTTTACTTTTATTTCCAATATTCTGGGAGGTGGGTCATAGAGGATCCTGCTGTGATTTATGTCAGAGAGTGTTTTGCCTACCTTCTCCTCTAGGAGTTTTATAGTTTCTGGTCTTACATTTAGATCTTTAATCCATTTTGAGTTTATTTTTGTGTGTGGCGTTAGAAAGTGTTTTAGTTTCATTCTTTTACAAGTGGTTGACCAGTTTTCCCAGCACCACTTGTTAAAGAGATTGTCTTTTCTCCATTGTATATTCTTGCCTGCTTTGTTGAAGATAAGGTGTCCATAGGTGTGTGGATTTATCTCTGGGCTTTCTATTTTGTTTTTAAGAGATAGTGAGCTCATGGGTGGCTGTGACTGGCATACTAAGCACGGGCGGCTGTGACCAACTCACTAAGCACGGCCGAGAGGAGCTACCCGACGTCCGAGGTCAGGGGCAGAAGCTGGGAGGACCCCATGCCCGAAAGGTGGTGGCCAACAGGAGTTACCCCAAGTCCGAGGTCAGGGGTAGTGGCTGAGAGTGCCAGGCTGCGACGGTGCATGTATGCCCGAGAGGAGCTATCACGTGTCCAAGGTCAGGGGTGGCGGCCAGGAGGAGCTACCCTGCGTCTGAGGTCAGGGGTGGCGGTGGAGAGGAGTCACCTTGCGTCCGAGGTCAGGGGAAGTGGCTGGGAGGAGTGACCCCGCACCTGAGGCCAGGGGTGGCAGCCAGGAGGAGCAACCCCATGTCCAAGGAGAAGTGGCTGCATGGGCGCAGGAGGGCCTAAAGGAGCTATCCCACGTTGAAGGTCAGGAAGGGCGGCGGTGAGAAGATACCCTTTGTCCAAAGTAAGGAGCAGCAGCTGCGCTTTGCTGGAGCAGCCGTGAAAAGATATCCCATGCCTAAGGTAACAGAAACCCAAGTAAGATGGTAGGTGTTACAAGAGGGCATCAGAGGGCAGACACACTGAAACTATACTCAGAGAAAACTAGTCAAACTAATCACACTGAGACCACAGCCTTGTCTAACTCACTGAAACTAAGCCATGCCCGCGGAGCAACCCAAGATGGGCGGGTCATTGTGGAGAGGTCTGACAGAATGTGGTCCACTGGAGAAGGGAATGGCAAACCACTTCAGTATTCTTGCCTTGAGAACCCCATGAACAGTATGAAAAGGCAAATGATAGGATACTGAAAGAGGAACTCCCCAGGTCAGTAGGTGCCCAACAAGCTACTGGAGATCAGTGGAGAAATAACTCCAGAAAGAATGAAGAGATGGAGCCAAAGCAAAAAGAATACCCAGTTGTGGATGTGACTGGTGATAGAAGCAAGGTCCAATGGTATAAAGACCAATATTGCATAGGAACCTGGAATGTCGGGACCATGAATCAAGGCAAATTGAAAGTGGTCAAACTAGAGATGGTAAGAGTGAACGTCGACATTCTAGGAATCAGCGAACTAATGGACTGGAATGGGCGAATTTAACTCAGTTGACCATTATATCTACTACTGCAGGCAGAAATTCATCAGAAGAAATGAAGTAGCCATCATGGTCAACCAAGAGTCCGAAATGGAGTACTTGGATGCAATCTCAAAAACGACAGAATCATCTCTGTTCGTCTCCAAGGCAAACCATTCAATATTAAAGTAATCCAAGCCTATGCCCCAACCAGTAATGCTGAAGAAGCTGAAGTTGAATGGTTCTATGAAGACTTATAAGACCTTTTAGAACTAACACCCAAAAAAGATGTCCTTTTCATTATAGGGGACTGGAATGCAAAAGTAGGAAGTCAAGAAACACCTGGAGTAACAGGCAAATTTGGCCTTGGAATACGGAATGAAGCAGGGCAAAGACTAATAGAGTTTCACCAAGAAAATGCACTGGTCATAGCAAACACTCTCTTTCAATTACACAAGAGAAGACTCTACACATGGACATCACCAGATGGTCAACACCAAAATCAGATTGATTATATTCTTTGCAGCCACAGATGGAGAAACTCTATACAGTCAACAAAAACAAGACCAGGCTCAGATCATGAATTCCTTATTACAAAATTCAGACTTAAATTGAAGAAAGTAGGGAAAACCACTAGACCACTCAGGTATGACCTCAATCAAATCCCTTATGATTATACAGTGGAAGTGAGAAATAGATATAAGGGCCTAGAACTGAGGTTCATGACATTGTACAGGAGACAGGGATCAAGACCATCCCCATGGAAAAGAAATGCAAAAAAGCAAAATGGCTGTCTGGGGAGGCCTTACAAATAGCTGTGAAAAGAAGAAAGGCAAAAAGCAAAGTAGAAAAGGAAAGATACAAGCATCTGAATGCAGAGTTCCAAAGAATAACAAGAAGAGATAAGAAAGCCTTCTTCAGGGATCAATGCAAAGAAATAGAGGAAAAGAACAGAATGGGAAAGACTAGAGATCTCTTCAAGAAAATTAGAGATATCAAGGGAATATTTCATGCAAAGATGGGCTTGATGAAGGACAGAAATGGTATGAACCTAACAGAAACAGAAGATATTAAGAAGAGGTAGCAAGAATACACAGAAGAACTGTACAAAAAAGATCTTCAAGACCCAAATAATAACGATGGTGTGATCACCATCACACCGAGACATCCTGGAATGTGAAGTCCAGTGGGCCTTAGAAAGCATCACTACGATCAAAGCTAGTGGAGGTGATGGTATTTCAGTTGAGCTATTTCAAATCCTGAAAGATGATGCTGTGAAAGTGCTGCACTCCATATGCCAGCAAATTTGGAAAACTCAGCAGTGGCCACAGGCCTGGAAAAGGTCAGTTTTCATTCCAATCCCAAAGAAAGGCAATCCCAAAGAATGCTCAAACTACCACACAATTGCACTCATCTCACACACCAGTAAAGTAATGCTCAAAATTCTCCAAGCCAGGCTTCAGCAATACGTGAACCATGTACTTCCTGATGTTCAAGCTGGTTTTAGAAAAGGCAGAGGAACCAGAGATCAAATTGCCAACATCCGCTGGATCTAGGAAAAAGCAAGAGAGTTCCAGAAAAACATCTATTTCTGCTTTACTGACTATGCCAAAGCCTTTGACTGTGTGGATCACAATAAACTGTGGAAAATTCTGAAAGAGATGGGAATATCAGAACACCTGACCTGCCTCTTGAGAAATCTGTATGCAGGTCAAGAAGTAACAGTTGGAACTGGACATGAAACAATAGACTCGTTTCAAATAGGAAAAGGAGTACCTCAAGGCTGTATATTGTCACCCTGCTTATTTAACTTATATGCAGAATACATCATGAGAAACACTGGACTGGAAGAAACACAAGCTGGAATCAAGATTGCTGGGAGAAATATCAATAACCTCAGATATGCAGATAACACCACCCTTATGGCAGAAAGTGAAGACGAACTAAAAAGCCTCTTGATGAAAGTGAATTTGGAGAGTGGCAAAGTTGGCAAAAGCTCAACATTCAGAAGACTAAGATCATGGCATCCGTCCCATCACTTCATGGGAAATAGATGGAGAAACAGTGGAAACAGTGTCAGACTTTATTTTTTTGGTCTCCAAAGTCACTGCATATGGTGACTGCAGCCATGAAATTAAGACTCTTAACTCCTTGGAAGTAAAATTATGACCAACCTAGATAGCATATTCAAAAGCAGAGACATTACTTTACCGACTAACGTCCATCTAGTCAAGGCTATGATATTTCCTGTGTTCATGTATGGATGTGAGAGTTGGACTGTGAAAAAAGCTGAGCGCTGAAGAATTGATGCTTTTGAACTGTGGTGTTGGAGAAGACTCTTAGAGTCCCTTGGACTGCAAGGAGATCCAACCAATCCATTCTGAAGGAGATCAGCCCTGCGATTTCTTTGGAAGGAATGATGCTAAAGCTGAAACTCCAGTACTTTGGCCACCTCATGAGAAGAGTTGACTCACTAGAGAAGACTCTGATGCTGGGAGGGATTGGGTGCAGGAGGAGAAGTGGACGACAGAGGATGACATGGCTGGATGGCATCACGGACTCGATGGACCTGAGTCTGAGTGATCTCCGGGAGTTGGCAATGGACAGGGAGGCCTGGCGTGCTGCAATTTGGGGATCATAAAGAGTCGGACATGACTGAGTGACTGAAATGAACTGAACTCAGGATGTTGGGGGCAAACTGGATTTAGGAGAATAAGTAGTAAACTGAGGAATGTAGCATGATTTAGAATATAACCACAAGTTAACTATATGGCACATTAGAATGGGTAGATAATAGATGATAAGGCTGATTCTGAGAGGATCACTGAAGTATGAACTCTGTTGAAGAGCAACAATGATTTATGGAGATAAAAAATCTGGGACGGGGGAACTGAAAATGTCAAACCTCTGGCCTAATGTTTTTGTAAAAGTATAAAAGAGAATCTTAAACTTGGAATAAACAGGCAGTCCATAGAAAAATGAGAGGCTGTCTCATTCCCCGACACCGTCCACCTTTTCAAGTTAAATCCCTGGCTGCTGGAGTTGGACTCCAGCACTTGGGCATTCCAGTAATCATCATATCCTGATACTTCTGCCTCCTATATAATAATCAGATTTCTATTTCTACTTACTAAAAAAATGTCCAAGCAACAAGTATCCCTCACCACAAATCTTGCTGTTCACTCTTTGAAAGAGAAAGTGATAGTTGGTCAGTCATGTCCAACCCTGAGACCTCTTGGGCTGTATCCTGCCATGTTCCTCTGTCCAAGGAATTCTCCAGGCAAGAATACTACAGTGGGTAGCTTTTCACTTCTTTAGGGGATCTTCCCGAATCAGGGATTGAATCCAGGCCTCCTACATTGCAGGCAGATTTCTTTTTCTTTTTTTTTTAATATAAATTTATGTGTTTTAATCAGAGGTTAATTACTTTATAATATGGTATTGGTTTTGCCATACATCAACATGAATCCGCCACAGGTATACCCGTGTTCCCCATCCTGAACACCCCTCCTGCCTCCCTCCCCATACCATCCCTCTTGGTCATCTCAGAACCATCTGAGCCACCAGGGAATCTAGACTAAAGTTAATGACTCTCAAAGCAGAGTGACATATGTGATCCCACTTGATAAATGTGCCAATTTTTTGATTTAGTTCTATTTACTTATTAACAGAGGTATGTTATACATTAACTTTTTAGGGTTTCCATAAACATTTGTGATAAAATTGATAGTTCAAAATATCAGAAATGTATTCTCTGGAATCAGAAGTCTACACTTTCTTCTTGCCACTTCTAGCTCCTCGTGGATAAAGACATTCCTTGGCTTCTGTCAGCATCACATCAATCTATGCCCCTCTCTTAATGAGGTCTTCTCCTTTGTGTATTTTCTCTCATTTTCTTCTCTATAAGAAAACATATCATTGGTTTTAGGGCACAACCTAATCTAGGATGATCTCATCTCAAGATTCTTAATACATGTGCAAAAGCCTTTTTTACAAACAAAGTCACAATCAAAGGTTTAAGGGTCATACCATTTTCATAGATTCACTAGCTAATTAAGTGGTGATAACTTTCATCTTTGTTTTCAAGTTTGGCTTTCTGATACTAGGATTATGGAAATACTGCTTGTGCTTGGATTTAAACCCTACCAAAATTTAAGCCTTGCCTACTCTTGGGTTTAAATTCTCACCACAAAGGTCTCACAGATACATATTCAGTATAGTCAGAAAAACAAACAAATTATGACAAAAGGAGTATATCACTATTGCTCTCATAAGGAGATACAGGGCATTGAAGAGAGCTTTATGAACTCTGGACACATTGGATGATGATGAAATACAGAGGGTGGGGAGTTGAATAATATTCCATAGAAAGGTGACAGGAGTGATGAATAAATGAAGTTTATCTTTTTCTCATTTGTTCTCTGACTTTGTCTCTTCATTAAAACATGTCTAAATGCCTCTATCAATAATTTTAAATATTTTGAAGGGACACAAACCCCATTATAAGTAATAGACAATGATTTCAGGTTAATCCCAACCATCAAAGATAATTTGTAGATTTTTCTCCTAGAAGTATGATTCCAGCTTGGATTGATAATACTTTCCCATTTTGCCTTTTCTTTTTCTCTCCCCAAATATCTTCTTAAGGATTTTTTAATAATCTCATGTAGACCCTTATATCAATTACAGTTTATCTTTACCTAGTTCACTATGACTTATTTCTTACTAAAGAATTATATGAAAAACAAGTTTTCACCAAATACTCCAGTTTCTAACTATTATATGTTAGGATTTTCTTATTCTTTAAAAGACATTAAGCAATAATAACTTATGAAATATTTAATATAAAGAAGTATTTTCTCTGTAAGACACAGGATAGAAAACACAGAAATTAGTGAAATATGGATAAACAGCTTATCATAGGGAAAATGAACCTATACTGAGATGGTCATTCATATGTTTAACATTTTAATTTATTTTTGTTGAGTAGAAATGATGTATAGGCTAATGACTGTGAAAATAACAAACACATAAATTTTACTGATGTGATAGAAAAATACTAAAATGAAAACACATCTTTTTCTACTAATTTTATGTACTTCCCAGAAATAAGCCATCGCAAGTCCTTTATAGAATCAAGGCTATAGCTTAGCATGTGAACTGTGCTTGCCCATTACAGAGGAAGCTAATGCATTTTCCCAAAGTATGGATTCCGTTTTCGTTGTGCATCATCAGCAGTTTTTTTTTTTTTTTACATTTATATATATATTTGTGTGTGTGTGTGTGTGTGTGTATACACATAAAATATGTGGCAACGTGTAGAAAAACTCCATTTAAATTCGATTCTTTGGTTGATTTTTGCCATACTTGTTCAGTTCAGTTCAGTCACTTGGTTTTGTCCAACTCTCTGCGACCCCATGAACTGCAGCACGCCAGGCCTCCCTGTCCATCACCAACTCCCAGAGTTTACCCAAACTCATGTCCATTGAGTTGGTGATGCCATTCAACCATTTCATCCTCTGTCATCCACTTCTCCTGCCATCAATCTTTCCCAGCAACAGGAGCTTTTCAAATGAGTCAGCTCTTCCCATCAGGTGGCAAAAATATTGGAGTTTCAGTTTCGACATCAGTCCTTCCAAAGAACACCCAGGACTGATCTCTTTACAATGGACTGGTTGGACCTCTTTGCTGTCCAAGGGACTCTCAAGAGTCTTCTCCAACACTGCAGTTCAAAGCATCAATTCTTTGGCACTCAGCTTTCTTTATAGGCCAACTCTCACATCTATACATGGCCACTGGAAAAACCATAGCCTTGACTAGGCAGACCTTTACTGACAAAGTAATGTCTCTGCTTTTTAATATGCTCTAGGTTGGTCATAGCTTTCCTTCCAAGGAGCAAGCATCTTTGAATCTCATGGCTGCAA
The DNA here is from genome assembly GCF_042477335.2 of Ovis canadensis. NCBI lineage: Eukaryota > Metazoa > Chordata > Mammalia > Artiodactyla > Bovidae > Ovis > Ovis canadensis. Next base: position 18,284,595 of record NC_091266.1, read on the forward strand.
TCACCAACTGCAGTGATTTTGGAGCCGCCAAGAATAAAGTGACCCACTGTTTCCATTGTTTCCCTATCTATTTGCCATGAATTGATGGAACCAGTTACCATCACTTAAAACTCTTTTTTCACTCTCCTCTTTCACTTTCATCAAGAGGCTCTTTAGTTATTCTTCACTTTCTATCATAAGGGTGGTATCATCTGCATATCTGAGGTTATTGATATTTCTCCTGGCAATCTTTATTCCAGCTTGTACTTCTTCCAGCACAGCATTTCTCATGATGTACTCTGCATATAAGTTAAATAAGCAGGGTGACAATATACAGCCTTGATGCACTCCTTTTCCTATTTGGAACCAGTCTGTTGTTCCATGTCCAGTTCTAACTACTGCTTCCTGACCTGCATACAGGTTTCTCAAGAGGCAGGTCAAGTGGTCTGGTATTTCTATCTCTTTCAGAATTTTCCACAGTTTATTGTGATCCACACAGTCAAAGGCTTTGGCATAGCCAATAAGCAGAAAGAGATGTTTTTCTGGAACTCTCTTGCTTTTTTGATTATCCAGCGGAAGTTGGCAATTTGATCTCTGGTTCCTCTGCCTTTTCTAAAACCAGTTTGAACATCTGGAAGTTCATGGTTCGCATATTGCTGAAGCCTGGCTTGGAGATTTTGGAGTGTTACTTTACTAGCATGTGAGATGAGTGCAATTGTGTGGTAGTTTGAGACTTCTTTGACATTGCCTTTTTTGGGGATTGAAATGAAACTGACCTTTTCCAGTCTTGTGGCCACTGCTGAGTTTTCCAAATTTGCTGGCATATGGAGTGCAGCACTTTCACAGCATCATCTTTCAGGATTTGAAATAGCTCAACTGGAATTCCATCACCTCCACTAGCTTTGTTCGTAGTAATGCTTCCTAAGGCCCACTGCCCTTCACATTCCAGGATGTCAGGCTCTAGATGAGTGATCACACCATTGTGATTATCTGGGTCATGAAGATCTGTTTTTGTATGGTTCTTTTGTATATTCTTGCCATTTCTTTTAAATATCTTATGTTTCTGTTAGGTCCATACCATTTCTGTCCTTTATCAAGCCCATCTTTGCATGAAATGTTCCCTTGGTATCTCTAATTTTCTTGAAGAGATCTCTAGTCTTTCTCATTCTATTGTTTTCCTCTATTTCTTTGCATTGGTCACTGAGGAAGACTTTCTTTTCTCTAGTTGCTGTTCTTTGGAACTTTGAATTCAAATGGGTATATCTTTCCTTTTCCTCTTTGCTTTTCACTTCTCTTCTTTTCACAGCTATGTAAGACCTCCTCATACAGCCATTTGCTTTTTTGCATTTCTTTTTTTGGGGGATGGTCTTGATCCCTGTCTCCCGTACAATGTCACAAACCTCCATCCATAGTTCACTAGGCACTCCGTCTATCAGATATAGTCCCTTAAATCTATTTCTCACTTCCACTGTATAGTCATACTTGTATGGTATAAGCCATACTTGTAGGGTATTTCATTATTATATTTTCAAAATACATTTCTATCTTAAAATTGAAAATATTCAATAGCAGCAACCAAGTGTCAGGGAGTGGAATGAAGAAAGGTTGAAGAAAAAATAGGAAGTGGTAAATCACTAAAAATAGGAAGTGTGTTAGTATGGAGGCCTAGAGTTTGTAGTGTTTTTAAATAAGTGTGGAAAGATATTCAGATATTTAGTTTCTTATTTATATTTGAACAAGCTACTTTTGCTCTCTTTTCCATAGTTTCTTCACTGAAGACTACTACATATATTCAATATTATTTCCTAGAGTTTTGATAGTGTGCTTGAAGCCTTATTTTTAAATCCTTTTATCTCCACTATGCAATTTAATTGTAAGTTTAAAAATTAAGCATTTAGAAAAAAGTAAAATCATAGTATGTATTAAGATCATGTGATATAAATATCTTTCATTAATGATGATTCCAGGATAGGTTTTTATTTTCAAGCTGTAATCTCAAAATGATTTGTAGGGAGTTATTTTAGTAAAATGATTTTGATTTAATTTTACAGGAAGTAACTCACATGAGTCTTATATAGGAAGATTATTAGATAGTATAATTAATGACTTCTAAAATGCCCTTTTGCCTAAGGTATTTATTCAGTGGATTTTAATGGTTTGTAAAAATGTTCAATTTTGCATCATAATTTTTCATTATCTATAGAAAACAGTCTTTGTGAAGTAATGCTTGTATATTCTCATTGATTTTAAAATTAGATGCTAAAAAATTAGATGCTTTCTGTGGAGAATGCTTTTAGTAATGGAACATGGAATTACATATATGAAGAAGAGCAAAATTCAGTGTTTCATAAATGAAATATAGTAAAAAAGGGCAATTTTTTAGTGTTTATGTGAAGGACCTGAATGAATCATCAAGAGATAGCTTATGGATATCAAAACTAGGAGCAGAGAGTAGTACAAAGTAGGAAAATAGAGATGCAAGTTATCCTTTCACAAGAATACATATGCATGATATATTTTGGAATAATCAGTCATTGTTATACTGCCTAAGTCCAGTAACTTAGTTGTCTATTTCCTGCATTCCCTGAGTCAGGTCAACCTGCAAGTTGCACATCACATGGAGAGACTCCTGGCTACATAAGTTTGGAAAGGAGCCATTGGCCCTTAAAGCTGTTATGATTATCTACTCTGTCATTAGTCAAATGGCTCTTAACCTTTAAGAACTGACCCAAGGACCAGGAAAGCAGTTGACCTTACGCATAAAAGTAATACTCCAGAAGATTTTGAAATTCAGTATTCATGGAATTACTAAATATATTCAGTTTTACTTGTGTGAAACTTATTGCATCTCTTCTTTATTTTCCCATTTCCTCATTGTTCTTCTTCTTTTGTTTTATGCACTAATGTGTTATCTGTCCAGCTTTGACATTTCTGTTTATAAAAATAAACACTTTAATTTAAATAAGGATTAATGGTCTAAAAGTCTCAAGTCATCAGTCAAAGATCTTGAATTACAATGTAGCTATGCAGACCTAGTCGTCTTCCCTATCTTCACTCTTTTTCATTGTAATACTATCTGGGTTCCTGTAGTTAAGATAGAGACATTGTTTATCAAAATTTCCTAGTATTTGATTGACCACAAAGTGTCCACCATGCTATGGTAGTCCAGTAAAGTGAAGTCACTCAGTTGTGTCTGACTCTTTGTTACCCCATGGACTGTAGCCTACCAGCCTCCTCCATCCATGGGATTTTCCAAGCAAAAGTACTGGAGTGAGTTGCCATTTGCTTCTCCAGAGGACCTTCCTGACCCAGGGATCAAACCCCCATCTCCCAAATTGCAGGCAGACACTTTACTGTCTGAACTACCAGGGAAGTCCAGTCCAGTAAGGTCTGTATCAAAATTGACCTAGAGAGGATTTTACCAGATTTTCCAAAACCTAACATCAATATAACTTCTAATGTTCCTATCATTACTTATTTATTTTTCCTTGCAAACAACAGTGTTGGCCTCTGGAAATGTTTTGGTAAGTTTAGTAGAGGTAGGAGGAACTGAGAATACCTTTCTTAGCAAGACATAACTTGTTGCTAAATCTTTATTTCTTTGTCCTAAGAAAGCCTTCATGGGAAATAGATGGGGAAACAGTGGAAACAGTGTCAGACTTTATTTTTGGGGGGGGCTCCAATATCACTGCAGATGGTGACTGGAGCCATGAAATTAAAAGATGCTTATTCCTTGGAAGAAAAGTTATGACCAACCTAGATAGAATATTCAAAAGCAGAGACATTACTTTGCCGACTAAGGTCCTTCTAGTCTAAGCTATGGTTTTTCCTGTGGTCATGTATGGATGTGAGAGTTGGACTGTGAAGAAGGCTGAGCACCAAAGAATTGATGCTTTTGAACTGTGGTGTTGGAGAAGACTCTTGAGAGTCCCTTGGACTACAAGGAGATCCAACCAGTCCATTCTGAAGGAGATCAACCCTGGGATTTCTTTGGAAGGAATGATGCTAACGCTGAAGCGCCAGTACTTTGGCCACCTCATGCGAAGAGTTGACTCATTGGAAAAGGCTCAGATGCTGGGAGGGATTGGGGGCAGGAGGAGAAGGGGATGACCAAGGATGAGATGGCTGGATGGCATCACAGACTCGATGGACATGAGTCTGAGTGAACTCCGGGAGATGGTGATGGACAGAGAGGCCTGGCGTGCTGTGATTCATGGGGTCGCAAAGAGTCAGACATGACTGAGTGACTGAACTGAACTGAGCTTGCAAGTTGTGATTTGGTCACGTTCAAGAGTTGCTTATGAACACTGAAGAATGTAGATTTTACTGGGACACATAAGGCTTCAGGCCACCCTTCAAAAATTATACAATGTATATCTTTCAACTTTTATACTTATAATTTTGGGGGAGGCTTTTTTTCACTTGGAAGCATATTTCTTTAACAGACACTGTCTTCATTTCTAGGAAAGTATTATACTAACATTAAGCCACTTCCAGGTTTGAAAGTCTTTGGCCTTTCAAACTAATCAGATTTGTGCTGATTACATTTCAATAACCAATTTTTATATTATAGTTCATATTTAAATCATTACTAACTTTTGCATCAAAAACCATATTATTAACTAGTGATCCATGATTCATTCAGTGCATGCTACGCTAATTCGCTTCACTCTTGTCTGATTCTTTTTGACCCCAAGGACTGCAGCCTACCAGGCCCCTCTGGAGAATCATGAGATTCTCCAGGCAAGAATACTGGATTGCCAGTATTCTGGGCTGCCATTCCTTCTCCAGGGGAACTTCCTGATCCAGGGATTGAAACTGAATCTCTTACGTCTCCTGCATTTGGCAGATAGGTTCTTTACCACTAGCGTATGCCTCCTTTCCTGCTGTCTCTCATCTATGTTGCTTTTAAAAGACATACACCCTGTGTGTGACCTTACCCTGTATAAATTTCTAAAATTAATAAGAACTGGATAGACATTGTTACAAATGGATTTGAGGGTTTTCCTCTTCCCATGCTTTTAGAGAGCTGGCAAGTGAATCTCCTTTATTTTTTGAATATTTTATTTACGTAGAACTCAGAAATGGAAATAAAACCCAAGCAGCTTACTTGGCTTTGTTTCTTACAGAAATGCAAGAGAGTGGGGAAAAAGTATGTTTTGGATAGATGCTGAAGATGTGAAAGTAAACCACCATTCAGAAAATGAGTTTCTTGAAAGATTACACATTTCTTGGAAATAGTTTTTGTGTGGATTAAAAGTAAATTTGGTGTTTGAATGATCAGTTGTATTATATGTATATAGTAGAAGAGAAGTGAAAGGCAGGGGAGAGAGGGAAAGATATACTCAAGTGAATGCAGATTTCTGGAGAATAGCTAGGAGAGATAAGAAGGGCTTCTTAAATGAACTATCCAAAGAAATAAAGGAAATCAATAGAATAGGAAAGACTAGAGATTATTCAAGAAAATTGGAGATATCGATGGAATACTTCTTACAAGGATGGGCATGATAAAGGACAGAAATTGTAAGGCTCTAACAGAAGCAGAAGAGATTAAGAAGCAGTGGAAAGAATACACAGAACTATACAAAAAAAGCCTTAATGATTCAGATAACCGTGATAGTATGGTCACTGACTTAGAGTCAGACATCCTGGAATGTGAAGTCAAGCAGGCCTTAGGAAGCATTACTATAAATAAGGCAAGTGGAGGAACAGAATTCCAGCTGAGCTATTTAAAATCTGAAAAGATGATGCTGAAAGTTGCTTCACTCAATATGCCAACAAATTTGGAAAACTCAACAGTGACCACAGGACTGGAAAGGTTCAGTTTTCATTCCAATCCCAAAGAAAGGCAATGCCAAGGAGTGCTCAAACTACTACACAATTGCACTCATTTCACATGATAGCAAGGTCAAGATAAAAATCATTCAAGTTAAGTTTCAGCAGCATGGAACTGAGAATTCCAGATGTATAAGCAGGATTTAGAAAAGGCAGAGGAAGCAGAGATCAAATTGCCAACATCTGTTGGATCTTAGAGAAAGCAAAGGAGTTCCAGGAAAACATCTACTTCTTCTTCATTGACTGTGTTAAAGCCTTTGAGTGTGTGGATCACAACAAATTGTGGAAAATTCTTAAAGAGATGGGAATACCAGACCATCTTACCTGTCTCCTGAGAAATCTGTGTGCAGGTCAAATAGCAGCAATTAGAACTGGACATGGAAAAAAAAGACTGGTTCAAAATTGTAAAAAGGAATATATCAAGACTATATATTGCAACTCTGCTTATGTAACTTCTATACAGAGTACATCTTGTGAATGCTGTGTTGAATGAATCAGACACTGGGATCAAGATTACTGGGAGAAATATCAGCATCCTCAGTTATTCAGATGATACCACTCTAATGGCAGAAAGTGAAGAGAGGTTAAAGAGCCTCTTGATGAAGGTAAAATAGGAGAGTGAAAATCTGGTTTAAAACTCAACATTCAAAAAACTAAGATCATGACATCCAGTCCCATCACTTCATAGCAAGTAGAAGGGGGAAAGGTGGAAGCTATGACAGATTTTCTTTTCTAAGTCTCCAGAATTACTGCGGATGGTGACTGCTGCTGCTGCTGCTAAGTCACTTCAGTCATGTTCAACTCTGTGCGACCCCATAGACGGCAGCCCACCAGGCTCCCTCATCCCTGGGATTCTCCAGGCAAGAACACTGGAGTGGGTTGCCATTTCCTTCTCCAATGCATGAAAGTGAAAAGTGAAAGTGAAGTTTGTCAGTCATGTCTGACTCTTCGTGACCCCATGGACTGCAGCCTACCAGGCTCCTCATCCATGGGATTTTCCAGGCAAGAGTGCTGGAGTGGGGTGCCATTGTCTTCTCTGGCAGATAGTGGCTGCAGCTCAGAAATTAAGGGACACTTAACATGCTGCAGTCCATGAGGTTGCAAAGAGTTAGACAAGACTGAGTGACTGAACAGCAACAACTCCTTGGAAGGAAAGGTATGACAAACCTAAACAGTGTATTAAAAAGCAGAGATATCACTTTGCTGACAAGTATCCATATAGTCAAAGCTATACTTTTTCCTGTAGTCATATACAGATGTGAGAGTTAGACCATTAAGAATTCTGCACACCAAAGAACTGATGTTTTTGAATTGTGGTGCTGGAGAAGACTCTTAAGAATCTCTTGGATGGCAAGGAGATCAAACCAGTCAATCCTGAAAGAAATCAACCCTGAATATTCATTGGAAGGACTCTTACTGAAGCTCTAATACTTTGATCACCTGATGTGAAAAGCTGACTCATGGAGAAGGTCCTGAAGTTGGGAAAGACTGAAGGCAAAGGAGAAGGGGACAGTAGAGGATATGGTTAGATAGCACCACCGACTCAGTGGACATACATTGAACATTCTCCAGAAGATAGTGAAGGACAGAGAAGCCTGGCGTAATATAACATAACCCATGGTGTTAAGGAGTCAGACATGACTTAGTACCTGAACAACAAGAACAAATCGACTAGCTATGAAACAGAAAAAAATAAATATAAGATAAAGGCTTTGGCAACCCACTCCAGTACTCTTCCCTGGAGAATCCCATGGACAGAGGAGCCTGGCAGGCTACAGTCCATGAGATCACAAAGAGCTGGACATGACTGAAGTGACTTATTTAGCAAGCAAGCAGACTTTGAGGTCAATATACTATTCTGTCTTGCTTTCCAGCCGACTTTATAAAGACTTGATTTCATTGGGATTATCCAGATATCATTTTGAAATAATCATACCAGAGGTTTTCTTTCCAGGTTATGATCAGATTTGGCGAACAAAATCAAGAGCCCATTACGTTATATGGAATGGTGATAAATCTTGTCAGAATTTGTTATTTTGCTTTATAAATTAAGTGCTTACTTAATCTGATAAGTGGACAAAGCCTCAGTAGAGATAATACTACAGCCTTAATTTTGTGACTTGAAAATGTTAATACTCTAAGAACGGCTACATTACTTTGAATTGAGGGACAATACCAGGTTACAGTTTTTGTCCAGAAGTTAAAGAATGGGTGAATATTCATTAGGAAAACCATCACAAAGAAATGGTTTCCAAAAACAGAATGAAATCAGTGAAAGGACACTAAGGCCAATGATGAATGTAATATTCATAATTTATTTAGAAAGGTTACCTTTTATTATCTTAGCCAAATCCTTGTAAACTTGCAGTCTAGGGTGTTCTGATATTATTTTCATCAGATGTCTTCACAGCAAAGGAAAATAAAGGATTACTATCAGTTCAGTTCAGTCTCTCAGTCATGTCCGACTCTTTGGGACCCCATGAATTGCAGCATGCCAGGCCTCCGTGTTCATCACCAGCTCCCGGAGTTCACTCAAACTCACGTCCATCAAGTCAATGATGCCATCCAGCTATCTCATCCTCCATCATCCCCTTCTCCTCCTGCCCCCAAATCCCTCCCAGCATCAGAGTCTTTTCCAATGAGTCAACTCTTCGCATGAGGTGGCCAAAGTACTGGAGTTTCAGCTTCAGCACAATTCCTTCCAAAGAACACCCAGGGCTGATCTCCTTTAGGACGGACTGGTTGGATTTCCTTGCAGTCCAAGGGACTCTCAAGAGTCTTCTCCAACACCACAGTTCAAAAGCATCAATTTTTCGGTGCTCAGCTTTCTTCACAGTCCAACTCTCACATCCATACATGACGGCTGGAAAAACCATAGCCTTGACTAGACGGACCTTTGCTGGCAAAGTAATGTCTTTGCTTTTCAATATGCTATCTAGATTGGTCATAACTTTCCTTACAAGGAGTAAGCGTCTTTTAATTTCATGGCTGCAGTCACCATGTTCAGTGATTTTGGAGCCCCCCAAAATAAAGTCTGACACTGTTTCCACTGTTTCCCCATCTATTTCCCATGAAGTGATGGGACCAGATGCTATATTTGGAGGTAAATCCCAGTGTTAAGAGTCTAGAGAGCTAAATTTAACCTAATAGGACAAATACTAGTTTGTTCTGAAATGTTAGGGTTTCATAGAATATGCAGTATCAAAAATGTATAAATACAGGAACATTTCATCTAGTAGCATTTAGCAGCAGAAATAAGTTTATCCTAGGAATACAAAAAATAAAAATCATATATTTAAATACCAAACAAATATATCCGAAGCTGTAATGTGCAAGTTACTTTTTTAGGTGATGCATATTCAGTTGCCCAGTTGTGTCTGGTTCTTTGTGGCCCCATGGACTGTAGCTCGCCAGGGTCCTCTGTTCTTGGTATTATTCCAGCAAGAATACCGGAGTGAGTTGTCCTTTCCTCCTCCAGTGCATCTACTCTACCCAAGTATTGAACTCACAGTTGCCTGGGGCTCCTGCATTGGCAGGCAGATTCTTTACACACTTAACCGTACGGAAAGCCCTTCTAGGTGGTAGGGGAGATTTAAATAAAGAAAAAATATTGAAAGCCTATAAACTTTAGGATAGTTGGTTTAGAGATTAAAAACACAAATATATGGAAACTAAATATATGTAAAAGTTCATCAGAAGTTACTACATAGATAATTATCTTGACTTAATAAAAGAAAAACTCAGATGCTCACAAATAAGGGAAAGCAAAGCATTACACTAAAGGAAAAATGTTTTGGGCATCAACATTCCAAGAAAAAATGGGCAGTTGGGATAACTTCATCAGGTATCTAATATATGTTTCTACAATCCTCCTGCTAGCATCTATCAATTTAGACGTTTAACTGTAATCAACTTCTTTTTATTTTTTCACAATATTCTCATACTTTAACAAAAGACAGCTTTACAATAGCATGTCACCCTTCTGCATTATATGACATTCATCTTCCTTAATAAAACTTTGTTCTATTCATATTCATATTTCAGTGATGAAACTAGGTATTCATGTAAATTAAATACTTTTATTTAAATTGTTATCTAGAAGCTAATCTGTTTTAATGAATATCATTATAGAATGTCCTTTCCTGTCCTCTCCACAATGAAATTATATCTGTAAGAGAAAGAAAAATAAACTGGAAATTCAGAGACACAGTTCAGCTTTCCCCTGAAAATTGGTTTGTAGCTAGGAATTTTAAATGCCAGATAAAAACACCACAGAGAATGAAGACAGCATGTGAAAAAATATCTAAAAAGAAGTATAAGGTTGGTGTATCAAGTGACAGAAAGCAAAAGTTTCTTTTCTTTCTATTTGGCTTGGGGACAACTTGTAGTATTAGTCTCCCAGGGAAAAGAATCTAGATGAAAATCAGTTCAGCAAGGAATATTGAGAACCCTATACTGAGGTGTAGAGGTGCCTTGGAAATGCTGCGTTTAGCAGTGAGCAGTTTTGAAAAAGTATCTTGAGCACATTCAAACTCTGTGATTTCTAAATTCCAAGATATTGCCTAGTCCTAAGCGATCTCAAATTTCTACTAAGCTGAAAAAAAGTTATGGAGTTCTAAATTCTTAATACTCTTAATCACCCTGTTTGTCTGGACTTTATGTGCTTCAGAAGCTGTCAGTCTTTGGCAGATGTTTATGGTGATTTGTTGTAACTAAGTCTTAAATTTCTCTTTTAATTTGAGCCCCATCCCACCAAAAGTTCATTCCTAAATATGTTAGTAGCATACAGGTGTGAAAAGAAATTAACATAGATCACTTCAGTCGAGGAAAACAGGTCTTTCATCCCTAAAATACAAAGCAAGAGAGTCCTCAGGCAATAACAGAACAACTTCTCACGGACATATCTAGCTATTACATCTCATTCTAATATGGTTTTAATAAGCCTCTGCATTGCCCCTTCTATATCAAGTCTAATATATATCTGCATTCTCCCCACATTGGGTTGAAAAATGAAACATCAAGTCACTAAATATTGGGCACATCCAAAGCAAGAGGTTGCTCTGTAAAGCTGGAGATTTTCAATGAGTATATGTTTTAGATTTGTCATTCTAAGAAGAGGTTATCACTTTGGTTTTAGTGTCTGACCTCTTGTATCACTCTGAGCTCACAGTTCTGAACTTGTCTTTTATGCCTCTAAAATAGATCTAAAAACATTTTCTACCCTCTGGAAAAATAATATCCTTCTGCCAAAAGAACAAGGAGTATCTGATTTCTAATATTTCTGCCCCTCTGAAGTTTACTAATGCCAGTGGTCACAGTTAAACATTTTTTCTCAAATATTTGTGTGTGTCTATTTTGTTGTTATTTTAGAAAACAAGGGTCAGCATAGTAAAATAGCCATTAAGCAAATATGGTTGTTTTTCTTTTAATTAGTAGGAGATATTTTCTAACAAAAAATAATATGTCAACTAATGAAGTCAGGTTTTATATTGTCTTCTTTTTCTGCACTGTGGCTAATATTCAGTCATAATATAATTAACTCTCTCTAGCTGTTTTACCTTTTTGTGGTATTAAACACACACACACACACACACACACACACACACACACAACCTTGATTTCAAGAAGCAAAGTAGGGACTTCCCTGGTGGTCCAGTGGTTAAGACCCCAGGGACATAGTTTCAATCCTTGGTTGAGGAACTAAGATCGCGCATCCCCCACAGCAGCAACCCCCCAAATAAAAAAAAAAAAAAAAAGCAAATATTCTCCATTTTAAGCTCTTTCTGTTCTTCCTTAACCTAATGTTTCCAAAAAGCAATAAAAATCCAGTATTTACAATCTCTTTCAGAGTTAATGTCCTCAGTGACAGTGATTCCAAATGAATGTAAATGATAAGTACATCAAATTGAAATTTAAGGTAACTTTTGGGGTTTGCCAAATTCACCATATTTTATTTAACTGTCCAAAGCTAATCTTTATGAGGTGAGATAAAAGTCTTCTAAAAGTGTAATGGTTATTAATTATTATTTTTCTTTGGGCATCCCTCATTTCAAGGCAATCTATCACTTCATGGCAAGGCTTCCTCATTTGTTCATAGGTATAAATAAAAGATAAAGGCCTTCATACAGTCCATTCTTTATTTTCATGATGTTTTCTTTCACTCTATTATTTTGTCACACTGTTTCAGGTCTGTTTGATTTGTCTGTACAGAAGCAGTGTTTCTAATCCATTTTATTTAGCTGTGTTTTTGTGCAGTATGATTTGTATGAATAATATTTTCTGAGTGTGGCATGTCATCTTGGCCTAATAAATGTTTTATTGAGCAAAGTTCTATCACTCATAATTCTATTTAGAAAATACCACTTTTGAGACTAGGCATTAACGGAGAATTTCACCTCTATAGTTGTCTTATATTTTGTTTTGCTTTTTTCAGTTTCTTTCTCTTTTTTTTAAATTTTAAATTTTTTATTTATTTATTTATTTATTTATTTATTTACTTTACAATACTGTATTGGTTTTGCCATACATTGACATGAATCCGCCACGGGTGTACATGAGTTCCCAATCCTGAAATCCCCTCCCACCACCCTCCCCATATAATCTCTCTGGGTCATCCCAGTGCACCAGCCACAAGCATCCTGTATCCTGTATCGGACCTAGACTGGCGATTCGTTTCTAACATGATAGTATACATGTTTCAATGCCATTCTCCAAAATCATCCCACCCTCTCCCTCTCCCACAGAGTCCAAAAGTCAGTTCTATACATCTGTGTCTCTTTTGCTGTCTTGCATACAGGGTTATCATCACCATCTTTCTAATTTCCATATATATGTGTTAGTATACTGTATTGGTGTTTTTCTTTCTGGCTTACTTCACTCTGTATAATAGGCTCCAGTTTCATCTACCTCATTCAAACTGATTCAAATATATTCTTTTTAATGGCTGAGTAATACTCCATTGTGTATATGTACCACAGCTTTCTTATCCATTCGCCTGCTGATGAACATCTATGTTGCTTCCATGTCCTGGCTATTATAAACAGTGCTGCGATGAACATTGGGGTACATGTGTCTCTTTCAATTCTCTTTCTATTTCCTCGGTGTGTATGCCCAGCACTGGAATTGCTGGGTCATAGGACAGTTCTATGTCCAGTTTTTGAAGGAATCTCCACACTGTTCTCTATCGTGGCTGTACTAGTTTGCATTCCCACCAACAGTGTAAGAGAGTTCCCTTTTCTCCACACCCTCTCTTGCATGTTTTGCTTGTAGACTTTTGGATCGCAGCCATTCTGACTGGCGTGAAATGGTACCTCATTGTGGTCTTGATTTGCATTTCTCTGATAATGAGTGATGTTGAGCATCTTTTCACGTGTTTGTTAGCCATCCATATATCTTCTTTGGAGAAATGTCTATTTAGTTCTTTGGCTCATTTTTTTATTGGGTCATTTATTTTTCTGGAATTGAGAAGCATAAGTTGCTTATATATTTTTGAGATTAGTTGTTTGTCAGTTGCTTCATTTGCTATTATTTTCTCCCATTCTGAAGGCTGTCTTTTCACCTTGTTTATAGTTTCCTTTGTTGTGCAGAAGCTTTGAAGTTTAATTAGGTCCCATTTGTTTATTTTTGCTTTTATTTCCAGTATTCTGGGAGGTGGATCATAGAGGATCCTGCTGTGATTTATGTCGAAGAGTGTTTTGCCTATGTTCTCCTCTAGGAGTTTTATAGTTTCTGGTCTTCCATTTAGATCTTCAATCCATTTTGAGTTTATTTTGGTGTATGGTGTTAGAAAGTGGTTGACCAGTTTTCCCAGCACCACTTGTTAAAGAGATTGTCTTTTCTCCATTGTATATTCTTGCCTCCTTTTTCGAAGATAAGGTGTCCATAGGTGTGTGGATTTATCTCTAGGCTTTCTATTTTGTTCCATTGGTCTATATTTCTGTCTTTGTGCCAGTACCATACTGTCTTGATGACTGGTTTTGTAGTAGAGCCTGAAGTCAAGCAGGTTGATTCCTCCAGTTCCATTCTTCTTTCTCAAGATTTGCTTTGGCTATTCGAGGTTTTTTGTATTTCCATACAAATTGTTAAATTATTTGTTCTAGCCCTGTGAAAAATACCGCTGGTAGCTTGATAGGGATTGCATTGAATCTGTATATTGCTTTGGGTAGTATTTTCATTTTCACTATATTGATTCTTCCAATCCATGAACATGGTATATTTCTCCATCTATTAGTGTCCTCTTCGATTTCTTTCATCAGTGTTTTATAGTTTTCTATATATAGGTCTTCAGTTTCTTTAGGTAGATATATTCCTAAGTATTTTATTCTTTTCGTTGCAATGGTGAATAGAATTGTTTCCTTAATTTCTTTTTCTACTTTCACATTATTAGTGTATAGGAATGCAAGGGATTTCTGTGTGTTGATTTTATATCCTGCAACTTTACTATATTCATTGATTAGCTCTAGTAATTTTCTGGTGGAGTCTTTAGGGTTTTCTATGTAGAGGATCATGTCATCTGCAAACAGTGAGAGTTTTACTTCTTCTTTTCCAATTTGGATTTCTTTTATTTCTTTTTCTGCTCTGATTGCTGTGGCCAAAACTTCCAAAACTATGTTGAATAGTAGCAGTGAAAGTGAGCACCCTTGTCTTATTCCTGACTTTAGGGGGAATGCTTTCAATTTTTCACCATTGAGGATAATATTTGCTGTGGGTTTGTCATATATAGCTTTTATTATGTTGAGGTATGTTCCTTCTATTCCTGCTTTCTGGAGAGTTTTTATCATCAATGGATGTTGAATTTTGTCAAAGGCTTTCTCTGTATCTATTGAGATAATCATATGTCTTTTATTTTTCAATTTGTTAATGTGGTGAATTACATTGATCGATGTGTGGATATTGAAGAATCCTTGCATCCCTGTGATAAAGCCCACTTGGTCATGGTGTATGATCTTTTTAATGTGTTGTTGAATTCTGATTGCTAGAATTTTGTTGAGGATTTTTGCATCTATGTTCATCAGTGATATTGGCCTGTAGTTTTCTTTTTTTGTGACATCTTTGTCAGGTTTTGGTATTAGGGTGATGGTGGCCTCATAGAATGAGTTTGGAAGTTTACCTTCCTTTGCAATTTTCTGGACAAGTTTGAGTAAGATAGGTGTTAGCTCTTCTCTAAATTTTTGGTTGAATTCAGCTGTGAAGACTTCTGGACCTGGGCTTTTGTTTGCTGGAAGATTTCTGATTACAGTTCCAGTTTCTTAATTATAAAATTCAGGTACAGTCTGGTTTTTTTTTTTTTTAACTGAAGAAACAGTAGAGGTATTTATACCTTCCAATGTAAAGAGTAAAAGAAAGAGAAAGAGAGAAGGAAACAGAGAGAGATTAAAAATAATAATAATAATAATCAGGATGTTTATTTTTAGAATAGCAGTTGTTAATGAAACCTCAAAATCTTAAGAATGAAAGCCTTGGACTTAGACTGTCCAGATTAATATCATGACACCATCACTCAACATCTCTGCTATTTTCACAAAATCAAATAATTTCTGTTGTTCTAGTTTTTCTCTTCTGTAAACAGGAATATCTCTCTCCTTGTTCTTAGGAGTAAAACTTGATATAATCCATGACATTATTTGGTACAATACTTGAAAGAATAAATTCTCCCCAAGTTAGTTATTGTAAATATATAGCAAGGAAGAGAATACTGGCACTTTTAGGTTCACATGAACTTCTTTCTTTTAGTGGTGGACGTGAAAGAAGTACAGTGATGACTAAACTTTATTGCCAACAATAGGAATACACTTTTGTTACATTCCAGCTTTATAATTAAATGCAAGCTGAAGTAGAATTATTTAATCTCTTGGGCACCAACATTCCTCATTGGTAGATGCTTCATGGTCAATGTGTGGTAAGGATTGTGTCACTGAACAGGAGTCTAACAGGAACCACTGCAGACATAGATTAACAGTGTCTGTCATGGCAAAGCATGATAAGTTGAAATACAAGTTCAGTGTGTTCACTCACTTTGTTTCAGACATGGTTGTTTCTCTTGCAGTTTCTTTCCCATTTCAGGCCACTTTGATGGAAAAAAGAAATATGAACAGTTGCTCACTAATTATAGATGTTCTTTAGCATTCTTCTTGGAGAGGAAGCAAAAACAAAAAAGGAAAAAAAATACAACTTTGCTTCTTGTTATTGCTATTCAGTCGCTAAGTTGTATCCGACTCTTTGTGACTCCATGGACTGTAGGATGCCAAGTTTCCCTGTACTTCACTATCTCACAGAGTTTGAACAAATTCATCTCCACTGAGTTGGTGATGCTATCCAACCATCTCATCCTCTGCCATACTCTTCTCCTTTTGCCTTCAGACTTTCCCAGCGTCACGGTCTTCTCCAGTGAGTCAGCCCTTCGCATCAGGTGACCAAAGTACTGGAGCTTCAGCTTCATCATCGGTCCTTCCAATGAATATTCAGGATTAATTTCCTTTAGGATGGACTGGTTGAATCTCCCTCCTGTCGAAGGGATTCTTAAGAGTCTTCTCTAACACCACAGTTCAAAACCATCAATTCTTCAGCACTCAGCATTCTTTATAGTCCAATTCTCACATCCACACATGACTCTAGTAAAACCATAGCTTTGACTAGATGGATCTTTGTTGGCAAAGCAATGTCTGTGCTTTTTAATATGCTGCCTGAGTTGGTCATAAATTTTCTTCCAGGGAACAATCTACTTTTAATTTCATGGCTGCAGTCACCATCTGCAGTGATTTTGCTGCTGCTGCTAATAAGTCACTTTGGTCGTGTCTGACTCTGTGCGATACCATAGACGGCAGCCCACCAGGCTCCTGCATCCTTGGGGTTCTCTAGGCAAGAACACTGGAATGGGGTGCCATTGCCTTCTCTGCAGTGATTTTGGAGCCCCTCAAAATAAAGTCTATCACTGTTTCCATTGTATCCCCATCTATTTGCCATGAAGTGATCGGACTAGATGCCATGATCTTAGTTTTTTGAATGTTGAGCTATAAGCCAACTTTTTCACTTTCCTCTTTCACTTTCATCAGGAGGCTTTTTAGTTCTTCTTTACTTTCTGCCATAAGTGTGGTGCCATCTGCATATCTGAGGTTATTGATATTTCTCTCGGCAATCTTGATTCTAGTTTCTGTTTCATCCAGTCCAGCATTTCTCATGACGTACTCTGTGTGTAAGTTAAGTAAGCAGGGTGACAATATACAGCCTTGGAGTACTCCTTTTCCTATTTGGAACCAGTCTGTAGTTCCATGTCCAGTTCTGACTGTTGCTTCCTGACATGCATACAGAGTTCTCAGGAGACAGGTCAGGTAATCTGGTATTCCCATCTCTTTAAGAATTTTCCAGTTAGTTGTGATCTACACAGTCAAAGTTTGGCATAGTCAATAGAGCAGAAGTAGTTGTTTTTCTGGAACTCTCTCGCTTTTTCGATGATCCAGTGGATGTTGACAATTTAATCTCTGGTTCCTCTGCCTTTTCTAAACCCAGCTTGAACATCTGGAAGTTCACAGTTCATATATTGTTGAAGGTTAGGTTGGAAAATTTAAAGCATTACTTTGCTAGCATGTGAGATGATGATTTCAGTATTGATTATCTGCTGACGTCCATGTGTAGAGTCATCTCTTGTGATCTTGGAAAAGGGTGTTTGCTATGACCTGTATGTTCTCTTGGCAAAACTGTTAGCCTTTGCCCTGCTTCATTTTGTAGTCCCAGGCCAAAATGCCTGTTTCTCCTGCTATCTCTTAACTTCCTACTTTTGCATTCCAACCCCCTAAGAACAGGTTGTCCTTTTTCGTGTTAGTTCTAGAAGGTCTTGTACATCTTCATAGAAGAAATTCACTTTTCTTATTTATGAAATTCTAAATTCTCCATTCTTGGGTATATTTTTAGTTGGAGCTACAGAAATTTTGGTATCATCACCTGTATGAAAATATGAACAATTCACTTCAGTCTGACCTGAGAATACCTTGAACTTTTCATTCTTACATGTTTCTGATATTCTAGATTACTCTTACAAATATTAAAAGTGAGTGTCTATGTTGGTCTTTTATTGTGTCACTGGGAACCAGGGCATCTTGCTTAGGGAATTTTCTACTTATATTTGCATAATTTATTATTTCCTCTTGGTACTCATCATGATCCTATTTTTACCTATATGAAAAAATAATTTATACCTATGTACTATCTTTAAATTCATATTCCATACATGTCTTTTTTCCCATTTTAAGTGATGCCTAATGGTGCCTAATGAGAGAGACATGCTTAAGGAAAAGAGTATCATTCTATCACCTGTGAAATGATATAATTTAATAATTTTAAAAATTGATATATAATTGACATATTTTACTTTATCAGTTTTAGGTATACAAAATAATGATTTCATATTGGTGTACACTGAAAAATGATCTCCGCAAGTCTAGTTGCCATCCACTACCATACAGAGTTACAATTTTCTCTTATGATGAGAATTTTTAAGATTTACTCTCTTAGTAACTTTCAAATATGTAGTACAATATTATTAATTAGACACCATGCTATACCTTCCATCTTCATGGCTTATTTATTTTGTACCTGGAATTTCGTACCTTTTGACCTGCTTCACCCATCTTACCAACCTCCACCTGCCTCCCCTCTGGCAACGACCAGTCTCTTCTCTGTATCTGTGAGATTGTGTTTTGCTCCTGTCATTTTGTTTGTTTTTCTTTTCTGTTATTTTAGAGTCTACACATAAGTGAAATCACATAATATATGTCTTTATCTGTCTGGTTTATTTCACTTAGCATAATGCCCTCAAAGTCCATTCATGTTGTCCCAAATGGCAAGATTCCATTCGTTTTTATGGCTAAGTAGTATTTCACCTCCTTTATTCATTTATTCAACCATGGGCATTTAGGTTGTTTCCATATCTTGGCTGTTGTAAATAATGCTACAATGAGCATGGAGGTGCACATCTATTTTAAAATTAGTGTTTTTGTTCTCTTTGGATAACTGCCCAGAGTTGGAATGTTATATTATATTGTAATTCTATTTTTAATTTTTTGAGGAAACTCCATAGTATTTTTCATGGTGGCTGTATCAATTTACATTCCCAGCAACAGTGTTCAAGTGTTCCCTTTGCTCCATAGCCTCTCTGATACTTGTTATTTGTTATCTTTTTTGATAATTCTGACAAGTGTGATGTGGTATCTCATTGTGGTTTTGAGTTGCATTTCTCTGATGATTAGACATGTTGAGCATTTTAAATGTGCTGATTGACTATCTGTATATTTTTAGAAAAATGTTCATTCATGTACTCTGCACCATTTTTATTTTAAACTAGATTGTTGTTTTGCTATTGAATTTTTAGTTCTTTATATAATTTAGATATTAATTCCTTATCAGACATGATTTGCATATATTTTCTCTCATTTTTTTTTAGGTTGTCTTTTTTTTTTTTCTTTCATAATTTCGTTTGCTGTGCAGCAGATTTTTAGTTTGATGTAGTTCCACTTGTTTATTTATGTTTTTGCTGCTTTTGGTGTCAGATTCCAAACCTTGTTGCTAAAACCTATGTTAAGGATATTTTCATCTACATTTTCTTCTAGGAACTTCATGGTTTCAGGCCTTACATTCAAGCCTTTAGATCAGTTTTAGTGAATTTTTTTTTGTAGTATAATGTAGTCTAATTTCTTTCTTTTCTTTTTTCTTTTCTCCATAGGTTTCCCAACTATAGGTTTATTTCCAACTATATTTGGAAGGTTTCCCAACTATATTTACTAAAGAGACTGTCCTTTTCTCATTGTATATTCTTGGCTCCTTTGTTGTAAGTTAACTGACCATATAATCTGGTTTATTTCTGAGCTTTCTATACTGTTCCATTGATCTATGTGTCAGTTTTTATTCCAATATTGTACTATTTTGATAACTATAGCTTTGTAGTATAGTTTGAAATCAGGGAATGTGATACCTCTAGCTTTGTTCTTTCTCATGATTGTTTGGCCATTCAAGGTCTTTTGTGGTTCCATACAAATTTTACAGCTGGTGTTTTGTTTCTCTGAAAACTGCATGGTTTGCAATGTGTGCAACTTTTTACATGCTTTTCCAATCTTTTTTTTAATTGCTTTTGAATGAGGATAGATTTGATACCAAATGCTCTATTGTTAGCAGAGATAGACATGTTCTAAGTGTTCTTTTTGTTTATGCTATTGATTATACTAATTTCACCGTGATTTAAAAATTTCCATGCATTTAGGTAATTTATTTTTAGAAATATTATAAAAATAAACTAACAGAAAAGAAAACATTGATTGCAGCAGTTATATTTTGTAAAGATCATTCTGCCTAATAAAAACCCCTAAAATATAGTTGCTTGAAAAATGTAACCATATTTTAAATTTTATGAGTCTTTGATACCTTTATAATATTTAAAAGATGATGTTAAAATATATAGTTGTTAGCTTTAATTCAGATATATTTCTCTCTAGTCTTCTAAAATGAAATTTCTATATGGATATCAGATCAAAATATTATAAATAGCCTCAGAAATACTTCCTAAATTCCTTGATGATGAATGATATCTTCAGTGTTAGCTTTTATTTGAATGCCATAGTGAACATTGCAGGGCACAGCTTCAAAATGGAAGCTCTCAGTACCATCTGTAATCCTGCTAATTGTGAAATAGGGAAGGTAAATTTTTCATAACATTTTTCCATAACACACGCTCTTCTCAGTATTTTATAAATGGTTTATTATTTGTATAACTCTATTTATCTTATATTAAATTCCATCCATTTTCGTAAAAATCACTGAATTCTGTTATATTTTCTTTGGTAATAGACATCTTCTTTTTTTTAAGACATTCTTTTTGAAGTGTTTCAGTAACTTTAAAAGCATTTTTCTTTTTAAGGGAAAGTAAATTCTATTAGTATTATGTTCTTAAAGTTACAACTAAAATGTGAAATTCATAAAGCCATATGTAAGACAAGTTAATTTCTGATGAGTTTAAACTGTTATTAGAATGAATTGAAATTTTTCAGTTCAGTTCAGTTCAGTCGCTCAGTCGTGTCTGACTCTTTGCGACCCCATGAATCGCAGCACGCCAGGCCTCCCTGTCCATCACCATCTCACGGAGTTCACTCAGACTCACGTCCATCGAGTCAGTGATGCCATCCAGCCATCTCATCCTGGGTCGTCCCCTTCTCCTCCTGCCTCTTCCTGCCCCCAATCCCTCCCAGCATCAGAGTCTTTTCCAGTGAGTCAACTCTTCGCATGAGGTGGCCAGAGTACTGGAGCTTCAGCTTTAACATCATTCCTTCCAAAGAAATCCCAGGGTCTATCTCCTTCAGAATGGACTGGTTGGATCTCCTTGCAGTCCAAGGGACTCTCAAGAGTCTTCTCCAACACCACAGTTCAAAAGCATCAATTCTTCGGTGCTCAGCCTTCTTCACAGTCCAACTCTCACATCCATACATGACCACAGGAAAAACCATAGCCTTGACAAGACGGACCTTAGTCAGCAAAGTAATGTCTAGACATATAAATATTGATATGTATACCTGTATGTGTTAATATCTAAATATGTGTGTGCATATATGTGTATATATATATATATATGTATAGATATAGATATATGGATTTCAGAATGTATAAAGTAAATAATTATGTGAAATTTTAATGAATCTATACTGACCTATGTTTCCTTCCTTTACTCTTTTCTTTGTCCCAGAAGCAATCATTTTCAAATCTCATGGTTGATTTTTGTATCCCTTCATATCTTTGAAAAGTATTCTTACATTTCTAGAGTCCTTTGGACTGCAAGGAGATCCAACCAGTCCATTCAAAAGGAGATCATTCCTTGGTGTTCATTGGAAGGACTGATACTGAAGCTGAAACTCCAATACTTTGGCCACCTGATCGAAGAGCTAACTCATTGGAAAAGACCCTGATGCTAGGAAAGATCGAGGGGAGGAGGAGAAGAGGAGGACAGAGGATGAGATGGCTGGATGGCATCATTAACTCAATGGACATGGGTTTGGGTGGACTCCGGGAGTTGGTGATGGACAGGGAGGCCTGGTGTACTGCGGTTCATGGGGTCACAAAGAGTTGGACACGACAGAGTGACTGAACTGAACTGAACTGATCTTTAACTTATAAATATTAGATTTGATTTTTTTTATCCTATGGAAGATTAGGATTTAACATTCTTTAACTACTCACACACACTGCCCTATATTCATCTTCCCTCTATCACTGTATCATAAATTTAATCACTATGCAGTTTCATTATGCTATTTCCAAAGGAAAAATATACAGGTCTGTGCCATGCAGTATTCTATGATTGCTGGGGCTTCCCCTGTTACTCAGCTGGTAAAGAATTAACCTGCAATGCGAGAGACCTGGGTTCGATCCCTGGGTTGGGAAGATCCCCTGGAAAAAGGAAAGGCTACACTCCAGGCTTCTGGCCTGGAGAGTTCCATGGACTATACAGTCCATGGGGTCACAAAGAATCAGACAAGACTGAGTGACTTTCTCTTCCCTTACGGCATTTTGTGTCTTGGTTACAATGGTCTTTTATGTTTCCACTTATGTAGTTTTTTGTGTCCAAATCCTAAATTTAACCCATGTCTAGATAGAAATGTCTATCTCAGTTTTGTTAAACTTCTTTTAATATGTGCTGATAAATTAGATAATTAATTAATTATTTATTTATTTTAAAGAAATTTTTCCCAGAGCCTTCTGACCATTTGAACCTTACACAGTGGCTTCCTACACAGATACAGAGTCGTCATATAGATGTTTCTTCAAGCTTATTCTGGAAATTGCTCTTTTCTGTTTTGCATCTGAGTTGCCTGTTTTCTGAAGCCCAAGACTTCTTTATTCTCAATTATTTCTTTATTATGATGTAAAACATTCTCTAATATGATGCTATGACAAGGTCATTGGGAGGCAAATTTCTGAGAATTCATATATTTGAAAATTACATACCTTCTCTAAACACACAACATTATTTGTTGATATTGTATATGCCAAACATATAAAGGGGGGGTTGGTTGAATATTAAAATGTAAGGCTGGAAACAGTGTTCCCATGGAATAGTGAAGGCATAGTCCATTATGTTCCAGCTTTTAATACTGCTGTTACATCATTGCCATTCTGATTCATGATCCTTTATATGAAATTATATAATGGGAATGTATTTGGTTTGTTCTGAGTTTTGAAATTTCATATTGATAAAATATTGTGTTAGGTTACTTTTCATTCAATTTGAGAAGAACTCAGATTATCGATGGCTCACTGGTAAAGAATCTGCCAGCAATGTAAGAGGCGTGGCAGAAGAGGGTTCAATCCCTGGATCAGGAAGATCCCCTGGAGGAGGGCATGGCACCACTCCAGTATTCTTGCTTGGAAAATATCATGAACAGAGAAGCCTGGCGAGCTAGAGTTCATGGGGTTGCAAGGAGTCAGACACGACTGAAGTGTCTGAGCATGAGCACAGATTGCTATCATAATCTAAAAATGTCTGTCTTTTTTAAAAAATTTAAATTTATTTATTTTAATTGGAGGCTAATTACTTTACAATATTGTATTTGTTTTGCCATACATCAGCATGAATCCACCACTGGTATACACATGTTCCCCATCCTGAATCCCCCTCCCACCTCCCTCCCCTTACCATCCCTCTGGGTCATCCCAGTGCACCAACCCCAAGCATCCTGTATCCTGCATCGAACATAGACTGGCGATTCATTTCTTACATGATATTATACATGTTTCAATGCCATTCTCCCAAGTCATCCTGCCCTCTTCCTCTCCCAGAGTCCAAAAGACTGTTCTATACATCTGTGTCTCTTTTGCTATCTCACATACAGGGTTATCGTTACCATCTTTCTAAATTCCATATATATGTGTTAGTATACTGTATTGATGTTTTTCTTTCTGGCTTACTTCATTCTATATAATAGGCTCCAGTTTGATCCACCTCATTAGAACTGATTCAAATGTATTCTTTTTAATGGCTGAGTAATACTCCACTGTGTATATGTACCACAGCTTTCTTATCCATTCATCTGCTGATGGACATCTAGGTTGCTTCCATGTCCTGGCTATTATAAACAGTGCTGCAATGAACACTGGGGTACATGTGTCTCTTTCAATTCTGGTTTCCTCGGTGTGTATGCCCAGAAGTGGGATTGCTGGGTCATAAGGCAATTCTATTTCTAGTTTTTTAAGGAATCGCCACACTGTTCTCCATAGTGTCTGTAATAGTCTGTCTTTTAAATCTGGGAAATATATTTGAATTATTATGATTTTAATTTTTAACTGAATTTATTTGAAAGAATGTATAATCACATGAAGAGTATACTATAATGTCACAACCAGGATTTTGTGATTAAATGTTGTTCAGTCACTCAGTAATGCCTGACTGTTTATGACCCCATGGACTGTAGCATGCCAGGCTTTCCTATCCTTCATCATCCCCTGGAGCTTGCTCAAACTCTTGTCAATTGAGTTGGTGATGCCATCCAAACATTTCATCCTCTGTCGTCCCCTCCTCCTCCTGCCTTTAACTTTTTCCAGCACCAGGGTCTTTTGTAATGAGTCAGCTCTTCGAATCAGGTGGCCAAAATATTGGAGCTTCAGCTTCAGAATCAGTCTTTCCAATGAACACCCAGGACTGATCTCCTTTAGGATGGACTGGTTGGATCTCTTTGCAGTCCAATGGACTCTTAAGAGTCTTCTCCAACACCATATTTCAAAAGCATCAATTCTTCACTGCTCAGCCTTCTTTATGGTCCAACTCTCACATCCATACATGACTACTGGAAAAACCATAGCTTTTACTAGGCAGAAATTGTTGGCAAAGTAACATCTCTACTTTTTAATACGCTGTTTAGGTTTGTCACAACTTTCTTCCAAGGAGCAAGTGTCTTTTAATTTCATTGCTGCAGTCACCATCTACAGTGATTTTGGAGCCACAGAAAATAAAGTCTGTCACTGTTTCCATGTTTCCGCTTCTATTTGCCATGAACTGATGGGACCAGATGCCATGATCTTAGTTTTTGAATGTTGAGTATTAAGTCAGCTTTCTCACTTTCCTCTTACACCTTCATCAAGGGTCTCTTTAGTTCCTGTTTGCTTTATTCCTTAAGAGTGGTGTCATCTGCATATCTGAGGTTATTGATATTTCTCCCAGCAATCTTGATCCCAGCTTGTGCTTCATCTAGCCTGGCATTTCTCATGATGTACTCTGCATATGAGTTAAAGCAGGGTCACAAAATATAATCTTGATGCACTCCTTTCCCAGTTTTGTCATGGATATAGTCAAATAATTTTATGCAGATTTTCTACATTTTGCTTGTAAACAAAATGTGTGTGTGTAGTTCTATACCATGTATTTGCCATTACAGTCAAGATATTCACAGTTCCATTGCCACAAGTATTTCTTGAGTTTTCCTTTTATGAAGTCATCAACTTCTCTCCTACATCTCTTTCATCTCCAACTCCTAACAACAAAATATGTGCTCTTTACAAATGGTGTCATTAATCATTTATAAGTGGAATCAAAGTGTATGTTAGCTTTTGACATTGACTTTTTTCACTTCGTATAATTCCCTAGAGATTTATACAAACTCTTGCATATATCAGTAGTTTGTTCTTTTTTTATTGCTGAGTAGCACTCCATGGTATGTATGCTCTGCTGCTTGAATAAAAAAATCACCTGCTGAGGGACTTGTGATTTGTTTCCTGTTTTTGGTTATTAAAAACAAAGCTACTCTGAACATTCACGCATAAATGTTTGTGTGAGCATAAATTTCCATTTATCTGGGATGAATGCCCAAGAATACATTTGCAGGGTAATATGGTAATTGCATTATTAGTTACATAAGCAACTGCCAAGCTACCACAGCAACTGTAGTACTTTATAGTCCCACTAGTAATGTAGAAGTGATTCAGTCACCAATTCCTCACCAGCATTTGGTATTACCACACTTTTTAGTTTTGGCCATTCTGATAGGTGTACAATGAGATCTCATTGTGGTCATTTATATTTTGTTATTGCTGTTCAGTTGTAAAGTTATATCTTATTCTTTTTGAATTAGATATAATCCTAATTATATCTAATTTCATTTGACTCCATGGAATACAGCAAACTAGGCTCTAGTGTCCTCCATTATGTCCTGGAGTTTGATCAAGATCGTGTCCATTTGAGTTGGTGATGCTATCTAACATCTCATCCACTCTGGCCCCTTTCCTTTTGCTTTCAATCTTTCCCAGCATCAAGATCTTTTCTAATGTGTCGGCTCTTCCCATAAGGTTGAAAGTATTGGAGCTATAGCTTTAGCATCAGTCTTTTCAATGAATATTCAGAGTTGGTTTCCTTTAGGATTAACTAGTTTGATCTTCTTGCAGTCCAAGAGACTCTCTAGAGTCTTCTCAAGCACCATAGTTTGAAAGCATCAGTTTTTGAGTGCAGACCCTTCTTTTATGGTCCTACTCTCCTGAATGTAAATGAACACTGGAAAACCATAGCTTTGACTATATAGACCTTTTTGTCTCTTTTGAAAAATATGTTCCTTAGATTTGTCCAAGGAGCAAACATCTTTGAATGTCATGGCTGCGGTTACCATCTGCAGTGATTTTAGAGCCCAGGAAATTATAATCTGCCACTGCTTCCACTTTTTTTCCCTTCCTATTTGTCATGAAGTGATGGTACTGGAGGTCATCATCTTAATTTTTTTGAACGTTAAGATTTAAGCCAGCTTTTTCACTCTCCTTTTTCACCCTCATCAAGAAGCTTTTTAGCTCCTCTTCACTTTCTACCATTAGAATGATGTCATTTGCATATCTAAGGTTCTTGGTATTTCTCCCAGCAATCTTTATTCCAGCTTGTGATTCATCCAGCCCAGCATTTCGCATGGTGTACTATGCATATGGGGGCTTCCCTAGTGGCTCAGTGGTCAAGAATCTGCCTGCAATGCACGAGCCACAGAAGATGCAGGTTTGATCTCTGGGCTGGGAAGAACTCTTGGAGGAGGGCATGATGACTCACTCCAGTATTCTTGCTTGGACAATCCCACGGACAGAGGAGCGTGGTGGTCTGCAGTTCACAGGGTCACAAAGAGTTGGATAGGACTGAAGCAACTTTTCGTGCACTTGTGCTCTGCATATGAATTAAATAAGAATGGTGACAATATACAGCCTTGTTGTACTCCTTTCCCAGTTTTGAACCAGTCAGTTGTTCCATGCCCATTTCCAACTGTTGCTTCTTGATGCACATACATGTTTCTCGGGAGACAGGTAAAGTGATCTGGTACTCTTATCTCTTGAAGAATTGGCCGCAGTTTGCTGTGATCCACACAGTATCAAAGGGTTTAGCATTGTCTATGAAGCAGAAGCATTGTCAATGCAGCAGTAGATGCTGAACGTAGTTTTTCTGGAACTCTGTTACTTCCTCCATGATTCAGTGAATGTCGGCAGTTTGATTTCTGATCCTCTGCTTCTTTGAAATCCAGCTTTTATATCTGGAAGTTCTTGGTTCATATATTTCTGAAGACTAGCTTGGATGATTTGGAGCATAACCTTGCTAGCATGTGAAATGAATACAATTGTATAGTTGTCTGAACATTCTTTAACATTGCCCTTCCTTGGGATTGGAATGAAAACTTTTACAGTCCTGTGGCCACTGCTGAGTTTTCCAAATTTGATGACATATTGAGCACAGTACTTTAACAGCATCATCTTTTAGGGTTTGAAATAGTTCAGCTGGAATTCCGTCACCTCCACTAGCTTCTTTTGTAATAATGCTTCCTAAAGCTCACTTGGCTTCACACTCTAGGATATCCAGCTCCAAGTGAAAGACCACACCATTGTGGTTATCTCAGTCATTAAGAGGTTTTTTGAACAGTTTTCTGTGTATTCTTGCTATCTCTTCTTAACCTCTTCTGCTTCTATTAATTCCTTACCATTTCTTTCTTTTACATGTCCAACCTTGCATGAAATTTTCCGTTGATATCTCCAGTTTTCTTGAAGAGATCTCTAGCCTTTTTCATTCTACTGATTACCTTTATTTCTTTGCATGTTGATTTAAGAAAGCCTTTTTATCTTTCTTTGCTGTTCTCTGGAACTTTGCATTCAGTTGAATAAATCTTTCCTTTGCTTCCTTGCCTTTTGCTTCTCTTCTTTCCTCAGTTATTTACAAAGCCTCTCCAGATAACCACTTTGCCTTTTTGCTTTTCTTGTTCTTTGGGATGGGTTTGGTCACTGTCTCCTGAAAAATGTTATAAACTTCTGTCCACAGTTCTTCTGTCCACAGTTCTCTCTACCAAATCGAATCCCTTGAATCTATTTGCTACCTCCCCTGTATAATCATGAGGGATTTGATTTAGGTCATACCTGGATGACCTAGTTGTTTTCCCTACTGTCTTCAATTTAAACTTGAATTTTCCAATGAGGAGCTCATGATCTGAGCCACAATCAGCTGCAGTTCTAATTTTTTCTGACTGTATAGGGCTTCTCCATCTTCTACAGCAAAGAACATAATCAATCTGATTTCAGAATTGATCATCTGGTGATGTTTACGTGTAGAACTGTCTTTTGAGTTGTCAGAAAGGGTGTTTGCTATCACCATTGTGTTCTCTTGGCGAAACTCTGTTAGCCTTCATCCTTCTTCATTTTGTATCCCAAGACTATTCTTGCCTGTTATTCTAGGTATCTCTTGACTTCCTACTTTTGCATTCCAGTCCCCTATGATAAAAAAGGACTTTTTTTTTTCTTTTTAATATTAACTCTAGCAGGTGTCGTCCTTTTCATAGAACCGCTCAACTTCAGCTTCTTTGGCATCACTGGTTGGGGCATGGACTTGGATTACTGTGATGTTGTATGGTTACTTGTTAATTAATGATCTTCAACCACTTTCCATATACACAGCGACCATCTTTGTATTCTTGTCAGTGAGTTATCTGTCTCCAGTTTTAACAATGAAATAAAATTTAAAGTTTTGCTTTGACATATCTCTTGTTTATTGTAATGGTGTATTGCTTAAGTTTAGACTCAGTCCAAAACTCTGTAGAAAGCCCTGTTTTAGCTTCTGAATCATCTGAACCTTATCACAGAAGCAGATACTTTCATATCTTTTCCCTTCTCTCCACCCTAAAATCTCTGGCCTCTCATCAATGAACCAAAAGATGGTTTCACATCCAGGAGAGCAGGGTGTAATATTGCTCTCTTTAGTTTCAGTTTTTATATAGGAAAGATAATATCAATGCCAACCCTTTATTGATATATCAGGCATTCTGAGATGTATTCCGAATGTAGGTGACTTCTGCTCAGCTATTCACTAAAGTGTGAGGTGAGGTGAGGTGAAGTCGCTCAGTCTGACTCTTTGCGACCCTGTGGACTGTAACCTACTAGGCTTCTCCGTCCATGGGATTCTCCAGGCAAGAGTACTGGAGTGGATTGCCATTTCTTTCTCCAGGGGATCTTCCCGACCCAGGGATCAAACCTGGGTCTCCCGCACTGGCGGCAGACGCTTTAACCTCTGAGCCACCAGGGAAACTAAAGTATATTCACGTTTTTCTTCCGATAATCCAGAATGAACAAAAATACTTTAGCTTAGAAACAACAAACCAAGTAAGCCAAAATTGTTATTATCAGTGGTTTTATAATTAATCTAGCTTTAGGAGAACATTTTCTAGCCATCAAATGTAATTTATAGACAACTATTGAAACTTTGGTTTCTTGTGCTCTTATATAAATCTGTTAAATCATAGTTTCTGAGGGCAGACCCTGTGCAATCATACTGCTCTAAGGCTTCTCAGGTACTGTAGATAGATTTGGAAAACATTAACTTAGAATCCAACCAGATTACAACTTCATAAGCAGTATATTTATAGGATATTGACTACTAAGAATGAAGGATCTGAATTATAAGCAGACAATGGGAGCCTATTGTAAAACTGTGGTATTTTCCAAATCACTGATTTTTTTTTAATAATAGTATTATATGTTTCTGATGGGGTGTTATCTGGCTACCCTCAAATGAATTAACTTCTAGCGGTAATGTTCTTGATATAAAATTTTTTTTTCACATTAATCTATATAAAATGCCACTTAGAGTAGAAATCATACCAATTTTAAATAGACAAACAAGACAATAGTATATGTACCTTGGTGCAAGGGTTAATAGCCTGTTGCTCTGGCTAAGCCATGAAAAAATCACCATGGGTAAAGTATAAAAGCAAAATATAGCAATACAGCATAACCCAAATAAAAGTACATTGGGTTGATCAGTTAGGGTTGTCACGCCCTGCTAAGCTAAGGAAAAACATAGTGTGGACCTTGGAACGCCAGGTCAGTGCAAGTTCAGAACACTGCTTGTGCACACACTAAGATGTTTTCCCAAGGCATATGCAGGTCTATGACCTCCAGCTAGGTGATAGCCCTTGTACAAGAAAATAACAAAGATAGTTTAAAGTAATCAATAAAGTGGGAGATGTGACCGGGGACACAGGAGGCTGACTTCATCGTAACACAACAGATGCTTTCTGCTTGGCAGGACACTAAATAAAAGTGATGTGATTTCGAGGAACAGGGATCTTGACCCAAAAGGTCTTAAGTCCCCCGGTCCCATCTTTAAAACTTTAATTCTGTCTCTAGTTTTCTTTTCCCAAACTCTGTGCCAACTACTTTCAATCCTTACCTGCTGTGCTGGCCACAGCAATTTGGGAAAAGTTATGTTTTGAAATAATCTTTTTTTTTTTTTCCTGGTACAATTTGCATTGTAAGAGCTTGTAGAGTTATCTTCTTCAGAGAAAGAAAATTTGTTTAGACTTACTAATTTCTACATTTTACAGTCATCCTTATCAGAAAAAATAAATTCAAGGTCACAGATATTTACTATAATATTTAATGTGTATTTAGTTGTTGGATATTATGCATATTGTTAAATATTTAAATAGATATTCAAAAATAATGAGATAATGTTTACATACATAGAAATAAAGATATTTTCTTCTGAAAATCCACTAATAACCCCTTGGAGCATGTGTTCAACTGCAGTAATTATTGGAAAGGACAGAACAAAGTAGAAATCTTGTAAAGGAAATATTGTTACTCTAGACAGAATGGGACCATACTGCCCCTTGATGATGATTGGCCAATTTAATTTGTGGCTCAGCTAGTAAAAAATCTGCTTGCAATGTGGGAGACCTGGGTTCAATCCCTGGGTTGGGAAGATCCCCTGGAGAAAGGAAAGGCAACCCATTTCAATATTCTGGCCTGGAGAATTCCATGGACTGTATAGTCCATGGGGTTACAAAGAGTTGGTCACAACTGAGCGACTTTCACTTTCACTTTTTTACTTTACCTGATAGCATGACATGATTCATACTTTATGACATCATATTTCCATCTCTTTCTTACAACAAAAAGTCGTATGTTATCACTTTACTTTCTATCTGTATTTATACTTAGTATGAATTAATTCTGCCTATAACATATGAACTGTCATTACTCTTTATCTATATTTACTATATTCTAGATATTTACAGGATACTATATTATTTACTACCTATGCTTAAACTTTTCTGTGAATTTCATCAGTCACATTTATTTATTTTTTGTTTATAATAGCCAAAACCAAAATTGCTAAACAATGATGCAAATATATGTTCTTTGTTGTTTAGTCGCAAAGTCGTATCTGACTCTTTTACGACCCGATGGACTGTAGTCCACTAGGCTTCGCTGTCCATGGGATTTCCCAGGCTGGAAAACTGGAGTGAGTTGCCATTTCCTTCTTCATGGAATCTTCCTAACCTAGGGATTGAACTTGCCTCTCCTGCATTGCAGGCAAATTCTTTACCACTGAGCTACTAGTGAAGCCCTAAATATATGTCATAGTAGTGTAGTGTAGTGTTACTCAGTAGTGTCTGACTCTTCATACCTACCTCTAAAATGCTCAATTAATGAACTGTAATGATCTTTGTGAAAGTTGCTCAGTCATGTCTGACTCTTCAGCTCCCATAAGACCCCATGGACTGTGGCCTGCCTGGCTCTTCTGTCCATGGAATTCTCCAGGCAAGAATACTGGAGTGGGTAGCTATTCCCTTCTCCATGGGAATCTTCCTAACTCAGGGACTGAATTCAGGTCTCCTGCATCGCAGGTGGATTCTTTACCATTTGAGCCACCAGGGAAGATTTACCAATAAGTTCAGTGCAGTTCCGTCACTCAGTCATGTCCAACTCTTTGTGACTCGATGGACTGCAGCACTCAAGGCTTCCCTATCCATCACTAACTCCTGGAGTTTTCTCAAACTCATGTCCAATGAGTCAGTGATGCCGTACGTTTTAACCAGTAAGTTAAAAACTATTAATTACTAATATAAACCAGCATCTTTTTAAGATTCCAATTACTAATATAAACCAGAAACTTTATGGAATTCACAATACCAACAGAAGTTCAAACACTCAAGCCCCACCAAAGTCCAAAGAGCTAGGATGTTTTTGTCTTTCCAGATCGTACAGCCCTGCTGCTGCTAAGTCGCTTCAGTCGTGCCTGACTCGGTACCCACTTAATAGTGATATTTGTGGGTCATCACATAGATGTTTTTATTTTAAAACATCAACGAGTTCTGAATTTGTTTGTATCATTCTGCACTCATATCAGCAAATTATGAGATGATCAGTTGCTTCACATCTTGACAACATTTAGTGTTGCCTGTCATTGTTATTTAAGCTACTCCAGCAAGTTTAAAGTAGTATCTCATTGTATTAGATTTTCCTGTTGACTAATCATGTTGAGTATCTTT
Organism: Ovis canadensis; assembly: GCF_042477335.2. NCBI lineage: Eukaryota > Metazoa > Chordata > Mammalia > Artiodactyla > Bovidae > Ovis > Ovis canadensis. The sequence continues at coordinate 18,317,210 of NC_091266.1, forward strand.
TCTCATGCTTATTGGCCAATCATTATCTTATTTTGTAAGCCTTCTCAACTCTATGCCCATTTTTAAAATTTCTTATTTTTTGTCTTTTTCCTTAACATTCTCATAAACATTTTTTCATGGGCTTGTTGGCCGCCGGTATATCTAAATTTTTGAAATTTCTGTTTAAATCTTCTGTACCTCGTTTTAGTTGTTTGTGAATTTATTTTTCTGTTTTACTGAGTTGTATTTGAGAAATAAAATTTTAAGATATTTAAAGTATACAACATGCTGCTGCTGCTAACTCACTTCAATCGTGTCTGACTCTGTGAGACCCCATAGAAGGCAGCTCACCAGGCTCCCTCGTCCCTGGGATTCTCCAGGCAAGAACACTGTAGTGGGTTGCCATTTCCTTCTCCAATGCATGAAAGTGAAAAGTGAAAGTGAAGTCACTCAGTCGTGTCTGCTCTTCGTGACCCTATGGACTGCAGCCTACCAGGCTCCTCCACCCATGGGATTTTCCAGGCCAGGGTACATGAGGGGGGTATAAATCAGGAGTTTGGGATTAGCAGATATAAACTACTATGTATAAAATGGCTAAACCACAAAGTCCTCCTTTATAGAACAGTATTACAATGTAGTATAGTAAGCTACAATGGAAAAGAGTATGAAAAAGAATATATGTATAACTGAATCATTCTCCGGTACACCAGAGACTAACATTATAAATCAACTATATTTCAGCAGAAAATAAAGTATACAGTGTAATGATTTGGTAGACATATATACATTCTGAAAGGGTTCTGCACTTGTTCTTGAGTTGAAAGAGTTCTTTATTCTGGATATAAGATATTTGTGAGATATGCATGCTGAAAATATTTTCCCCAGATTAGAGGCTGTATATTCATTTTCTACAATTGTTGAGTATAGTGTTCTATAAATGTCAATTAGGTCACTTGCTTCACTGGTTTTTGTTTTCTTGTTCTATAAGTTACTAAGAGAATTTGTACAAATATCCAAATTATACTGTGCATTTATCTAATTTTCCTATAAGTTCTGTCACATTTTGTTCACAATTATTAAAATATTCACACTTTTATTTTTTGCGGGGGGAGTTGTAGTGAGGAGGGGTTGACATCTTCTATTATTATTATGGACTGTCCCTCTGTATCTTTAGTAGTATCCTTTAACTAGAAGAATATTTTTCTGATATTAATGTAACCATACCAGTTTTCTTTTCCTTATGCTTCTGTGGTATATTCTTTTACCTATTTCCTTTGATCCTATCTGTCTTTTTAATTATGGTTCATTTCTTTTAAGTTGCATATAGATCTTACTTTTTATAGGCATTTGCTTTAAAAGAAATCCTGGATGTTACTGTGAATGTTTTCATTAAACTGTGGTGTACATTAATATTTAATATAAATGATATATTTAATTGAAATGTCTTCTGGGCTTTTGCTTTCAATTTTACCACTTGTTTTTCTTCTTCCATTCCTTATTTCCTGCTCATTTTGTTATGAATTGCATAATATATAATCTTAAATATCTCTATGTCCTTCTCTGTCTTTATATATATATATAGATATATAGATATATAGTGCAAATACACATAGGCAGCTATATCCCAGTGTATTCCTGTTTCATCAGTGCAGGATAAAATACAATATGAATTTTTAAACTGTCATATTCTGCCATCAAATATACTACTACATGATCCATGTAAAGACATTTACCTATATAATGTTATTTATTCCCTAACCCCATGTTTTGGTTGTCTTAAGTTTTACTTATTTATGTGCCACAAAACATATGTATTGTTTTGCATTTAACAGCCAATGTTCTTGTTCATGTTTGCTTAGATACACATAATGTTCTGCATTCTTTCCTACAGATCCCAAACTCCATCAATCATCATTTCTCATCATTGTAAAGAACTTCTGTGTGCATTTCCTGAGGAGTAAGTGTGAAAATGTATTAGCTCATTGTCTATTTGAAGATATCAATATTTTGCTTTCTTAATTTTAAAGATAATTTCATTGGATATAGAATTTTTGGTTAACAGATTTTTTCATTCTTCATGTTTCATGTGATATTTTTACTCCTAATATTTCTAACTGTTTTATAATTTTCCTATTTGACTGAAATTTAATATTTTTGGACAAGTTTTCTCACTATGTCTTTATTACAACTACTTTATACTTTCTCTTACCGTTCCAATATCTGAATATTTTCTAATCCTGATTATGTTGATTTTTAGTCTCTTAAACAATTGCTACATTTTTTCCTATATATTATAATCTTCATTTATGCCACATCATATATATAAAAGGCACAGTTTTCTGCCAGGCAGCTAGAATGAGATCTGAGTCAATCTAATATGCAGTTGATGAGGATCTAGGCTTTGTTGCAGTTTTAGTGTGGTGCAATTCTCTTCAAATGTTTGAAGGAGGAATCAGGTCTGTCCCTTTGATTAGATCAAAAGATAAGCAGTAGTAAGATACTGGAGGGGCTTTCACAATGGCTCAGTAGTAAAGAATCTGCCTGCAGTGCAGGAGATGCAAGAGATATGGGTTTGATAGGAAGAACCCCTGGATGAGGAAATGGCTGTCCACCCCAGTATTCTTGTCTGAAAAAATCTCATGGACAGAGGAGCCTGGTGGGCTACCATCCAAAAAACAGGACACGACTGATTGACTGAACATGAGCAACAGCAAAGTACTGGAGACCTGGGTATTTTTCACAGCTGAGATGCTCGCTTCCAGAACTGAAGGAGGTTACTTTCTGCTTTATAGCCCAGTTACCAGATTTTTTGGTCGTTGGAAGTTACTTTTACTCTCTTCTTCCTTCTTTTTTCTTCTTCTAAGGAATTTCCTTCAGTTCTTATGTTCCTCTCTTAGTATTTCAAAGGCTTTGGTCATGTATTCTTGAAAAAATATGTAATTTATTGAAGGATTCTCCAGCCTCATTGTTAGTTATAGTTATTTCAAGTTGGAAGGGCCTCTGATGAATTATACTCAGTTTTTTTTTTACCTTGCTTCTGCCTTCTGATGGAGTAATATGCTTGTGAAAATCTTGTGCAACCTCATAGGGATATCTCTCAGCTGTTATTTTTAAAGTTGGCAGGAGGATACAAGCACATTTTATTAGTGGAGTTCCATGGAAGTCTAATCAATCATGGTGGTTCGTGATAGTTTAGAATCAAAAATTAAGTTCAAAGTTCCTTAACAATTTGGATGATTTTGCCATGCCTTGTTCAATGCAGATTTCTCTTCCTTACAAATGTCAACTTAAAAAAAAAAAGTCAAAACTTAAAAGTTGAGAGTTGTATTTTATTTTCATGTTATAATGCAGGTAAAATGAGGAACATGGATGCTAAATGGAGAGAGCAAACAGCTAGGATTTGAACTAAAGATTTTCTGATTAAACATCCCAAGTTACTAAGTACTAAAATACTGTGCTTCTTCTCTATCCTTCTCAGGAAAAAAAAAAAAGTGCTTGTGTGTGTTTGTATGCTTTTTTTTTTTTTGCAAGAGAAAGTAGGAATCCAGGTCAGTAATTCATCATTCAATTTGTAACAATACATAACAATAACAATATACTTCTGCTCAGAGGTTAAAGTGTCTGCCTCCAATGCAGGAGATCTGGGTTCGATCCCTGGGTTGGGAAAATCCCCTGGAGAAGGAAATGGTAACTCACTCCAGTATTCTTGCCTGGAGAATCCCATAGACGGAGAAGCCTCATAGGCTATAGTCCATGGGGTCGCAAAACAGTTGGACACGACTGAGCGACTTCACTTCACTTTCTGCCTTCTATGTACCAAGAAGGGCATCCCTCATAGCTCAATCGGTAAAGAATCTGCGTGCAATGGAAGAGACCTGGGTTTCATTCTTGGTTTGGGAAGATCCTCTGGAGAAGGAAATGGCTCTTTGAAGGAATCATATGGCATCACTGAGATTGAAGACTGACAACCAAAATATTCTAACTCTTGAGGGGTCAAATTGAAATCATAATCTGGGAATCTGTAATCATTCTAATTACATTTTGGTGCTGTAACTCCCCTTTCCTCCATAAAATGAGACAAAATAAACGACAAATATCACAGAGTGAAGACTGAACTGTAGATTTCAGCTTCAATATTTAGAATTTCATAAAGTAAAATAAAAAAATAAGACCATGCTTGAAAGGACTTGTTGAAGATTATCCTTTTCCATTCTCTTTATGATTCCATTGAGTCAAAAGGTAGAGGAGGTAGCAGTAGGTTTAACCAGCTTCCAGCAAAAAACACTTAGTTGTAGTAGATGGACTTTATTACCTCTTAACTGAATAAAGTCTTTTTTTTTTCCTTTTCTTTTGGTACTATAAAGGGAGAGGAAATTGTATGAGGGAAATACGTGATATTTCTGCTAATTTGGAATGGAAAAATGGAGGATTTTCATCTAACATTGTAAACGCTCCTGACCCATAGTGAGGTTCTATTTTTTATAGCTCTTGTCTCTACCTTATTTGTCACTATTTTAGAAGAAATATATCTTTCTCAACCTGATTATAGACAGCTTAAAGAAGCAAGCTTGTCTTTTGTGTTCACCTTTGTATCTTGCATATGACAGATATTCAAAAATGATTGCTGAATGAGTGAATTACGAGTACAAATAACTTAGTGTATTACTTTGCACATAATTATAATGTTAAGTAAATTTAAATAATGTTAGATTATTTTTCTTGTAATAGCAAAAGATTACCTTTGGAATGTAAACTCTCAGTAATCAATTCAAAAGCATAGCATGCTGTAGAATGGAGGGGTTTATGGTTTGAAAATTTTAATTTAGTGTACAAAAATAAGTCCACGGTAAGAAGGAGGAGACTTTCAGATTGTTTATTGCTTGTTGTTTCAATAAATTTCAATTCATTTGTGGGGGGAAAAGAGCAAAAACCCAATTGTAAAATTCTCAGTGTAGAATTTTGCTTTACATACCTATTTCCTATCAAAATCTAGGACTGTGTCTGAAATAGAGAAGGTACTTAGTGAATGTTTGCTGAGTGAGGAACTGCAGGTGTATTCATTCTATGCACAAATGGTTGTGGTAGGTAACATAAAGATCAGGAAGCAATTTGAACACAGTAATCATGAAATCTAAGTGTCATTATCTGTAGTTATATTCCTAAAAGGGAGAGAGAATCTCTTAAATTATCATAAGCATCTTTCATTGTCATACTCTAGGCCCCTCCCAACCTTCTAACATCACCCTGTTAGTATCCTTAGTCAGTAAATCATCAAAAATGGATTTGAGGATGCAGTCTAATTTGGGTCATTTCACTGTAATTATGAGTCTGAAACAAACAAGACACCAATACCAAATGTTCACAACATCCAGAAAATCACTATGTACCTCATTTAAGATTCTCTTTTACTCTGGATGTTTAATCTGTAGGTTAAAATTGACAGTGTGTACTTCTGCTAATTGATACGCCAGAGGTTTGCAAATCTCAGGCAGTATCATTAATAATTTCCTGCCAGCAGCTCATGGCATGATCATTAGTAACGATGGACTTCACACTGGTGAGCTCTGACAGCAGTTGTCAGATTGTGCCAGCATTTCCATTCAGAATCCCCGTCTCCTGTTGAGTGTGCAGAGTTGGACAGAATGCAAGAGGAAGGTGTCAGTGTTCAAGTGATACCACTGGGCAGTATGTCAACTGATGGCATTTTCTCTGCCTACACTGAAAGAGCTCAGTGGGAGATGGAGTCCACATAATACCAAAGCGATTAAGATAACAATTATCGTGTTTCCCGTTTTTTCACCTGTATCAAGTAAGAACAGGCATGCTTAAAAAAAAGCCTACAAGCAGTCTGTGTTGCTCTGTACACTTGGGCAGATTGTATGAAAGCTTCTTGGAAGAGTTTTATTTGGTCATTTTTTTCATTCTTAACGAACAGAGTTATCCAATTAGAATATTTATAAATAGAAGCAATTTTACAGAGTTTAGAGATATTGACCAGTCGTTAAAGATCTTCCTTGGCTGGTAGTTTATGAGATATTTTTTGAAATACAGTTTGGTTTTTATGTGAAGTACTCATTTAGCTAAAATTTTATCTCAGCTTCTCAATCTTGCAGTTATTAATATGAACAACTACAAATCTTGACCATTCTGCTCCATGTTCATTTGATTTGCATGATATTCAGCAGATTAGGGGGGGAAAATTCCTCAATCCAAGTGAATGTACTGATGTAGATGCACTGGCTGATAAGAGCCATATTTTTCTTCCAATAACGTTTACTTATACTTTGTTTTTATTCCTGTAAAATGGAAACACTTTAACATGTCATTTTCTAATTCATACTGATACTGAATTCATGAAAAAAGAGCTATGTGAAAGTCCTTTCTATTACATATGGAGAACATTTAAGTATGTAAAACTCGGTTTTATTGTTTTCAAAATTATGTAGATTGTACATTCTTAATGGTTATCCTGTAGTTTCTTATTCTGAATATTTCTTATTCTAACTATAGTCATCTTTATTTGAATACAAGTCTTTCTTGTTTGTGTTTGCTTTTCTTTTTCTTTTTATCTCCGTCAGTCTCTGCAGAGGTCCATGGTTCTGAAATACAAGCCACAGTGCACTTAAATAGAGGAATATATGGTTGGGGAAAGTCATTTATATGGCTTGTCCAGACTATCTTGCTGAGTCCAATTTCACAAGCTATTAACATTTTGAAAGGAAACTATTAATTTGGCTGTAATATTCTAGAAAGGGGGACAAAATGTCAGAAAATAATGTTCAGTTGCTTTGGAAGAGACAGCTTGGTATAAGATGCATTTATATTATTATGGATTGAGGAGATACATTCCAAGAAAGAGGTGAAACATTATCTTTAAAGTTATTATATTTATTAATTTCAGAAACTTCATTTTTGTCCTTGGGGAAGTACCAGGACAAATTAGAGAAAGCAATGTAGACAGCACAGAGAGCATTATAAAACTCAGCAATAAATAAGAACATGTAGGACATGTGGAATGAGATGCATGTGTTAGATAGGGAGAATAGGGAAAAGTAGTCAAAAATGGTGGTGGTTAAAAGACAAGCAAGGGAAAAGCCTGTGAAAATAGAACAAAAGAAGGTCTGAGGATAGGAGTGAGGACCTCAGGTAAAACAAATAACACCCCTGGCTGGCCCAATTTACATAGGACAGGCCCAGGGAGAGATAAACATATAAATAGAGGAGCCAAAGCTAGCTCTCTCACTCTCTCACCTGTGTGCTGGGGCACTCTTCTCCTCGTGTCTCTGGATCGACGTGCCCTTACGTCTCAAAGATGGATTTTCCTGCTATCTTCTAAATAAAATAGAGCTGTAACACTGAGCTGTAATACTGATTTGTCTAAGAGCTACAACATGGTCCATTCGAGACCTGAGAGCTATAACACAGTCTATCCAAGACCTGAGAGCTGTGACACGCTGAGGGGGCTTTAATGTCCATCACTCCAAATCTTTGTTGTGACGAGACAAAGAACCGAGGAACATACACTCTTGTGACACATGTAACTAGGGAGACTATAAAGCATTATAGAATTAGTATCTGGGATTCTAAAACATAGAAGGATATGCTGTTGGATGCATTCAAAGACCACAAGTTGAATTTTAAATGTAACAACTGTTGCAGGAAGGGGGACCCCTTCCAGGGCCTGAAACTGGGCTCTTGTCTAATACTCAGAAATGAATTGTTCGAGGAGACACATGTGCTGACAAAGCAAGAGATTTTATTGGGAAAGGGCACCCAGATGGAAAGCAGTAGGGTAAGGGAACCCAGGAGAACTATTCTGCCGTGTGGCTTGCAGTCTCAGATTTTATGGTAATGGGATTAGTTTCTGGGTGGTCTTTGGCCAATCATTCTAATTCAGAGTCTTTCCTGGTGGCACACGCATTGCTCAGCCAAGATGGATGCTAGTGAGAAGGATTCTGGGAAGTAGACGAACACCAGGTGTCTCCTTTCTACCTTTCCGGAACTCTTCCAGTTGGTGGTGGCTTATTAGTTCCATATTCCTTACCAGGATCTCCTGTCATAAAACAACTCATGCAAATGGTTACTATGGTGCCTGGCCAGGGTGGGCAGTTTCAATCAGTGTGCTTCCCCTAACACAACCACATAAGAATAGCAAATGAGCAGGATTTGACTAGCTACTTAGAACTAGTGATAATTATTTTAAAAATGAAAAGTAGAACTATGTACTGTTAACTTTTATTTTTATATTTGATTTTTTAAATTGACATATGTTTGCATATCATAATATGTCCATGGATTCCACATATTAAAAACACTATATTATTAATTTTGCAAATTTATACAAATATTTCAGGGCTTCCCTGGTGACTAAGTGGTAATGAATCCACTTGTAAGGCAGAAGATGTGGGTTCAGTCACTGACTCAAGAAGGTCCTTTTGTATAACCTATATTTTAAAATTACTAATAATTACTTTACAGTAATGATTGACACTGGTTTATTTTCTTGCCCAAAACAAACAAACACACACACAAAGTAAATTAGTTCAAACACAGGAAAAGTATGAAAGATCTTAAAGGAAAAGAAATACTGTGCCCTTAAGCTAAGTGATATCCTGATCCCATTTGGCTCTTCTGATTGTTTCCTAGGTGCCCTTCATTCCCTTGATCTTTTTTTTTTTTTTTTGTCTGTCTAACCAGGTTTTCAAATATCAGAAGAGCTAGTAATGAGGAGCCAGTTTAAGGATACAGCATGCACTTTGAAATAAAGCAGATATGGCTTGAAATTCCAGCTGTGTCACTTTAGTTTATTGGTAAGGACTGAGTACCCTCTTAGTGCCTCAGTTTCCTCAGCTATATTAAGAAGAATGAGTATATTATTTGGCACCTTGTAGTGTCTCAGGAAATGTTAAGTTACTTTCTTCTCCATTCCCCTAGAGCTAGATTCTGGGCTAACTCTGACTGCTGCTCTCATTGCTTTCCCTTAACCTACCTAGAGGTAGGTTGGCTAGAATTCAGACCAGGCTAGAACTTCCTAATATATAGTCATTTTTTGGCGTGTGTTAATTGTAGAGGGTGTTTTAGGTCTTCATAAAACAGGTGAAGTTCATCTTCTTCACTATTAGTGGTTGGGGCACAGACTTGGATTACTCTAATGTTGAGTGGTTTGCATAGAAAATGAACTAAGATCATTCTGTGATTTTGAGGTTGATCCATAAAGGAGATACTTAATGAATAACTTCACCTAATTTTCTAAAAGCGAAACCTTATTTTGAATGAATGAAGGAGGAATGAATCACTGGAAAATGATACAAAACCAAAAAAGGAGAAAAAAACCAACGACAAAAAAATAAATTCATGGGGATCTTTGAAGCATGGAGTTTCCCTGTGTTGCAGTTCTCATAAAAGAAACACGAGTAGAAATAAAAAAGTCAAGAGGATGTTTTGCATGTAAGCTCCCCCCAACCCTATTCTTTCTGACTTAACATGGATGTATCTCTACATTTTTGGAGATTAACAGGCTTGGTGGAGTAGCTTATATGCACAGAATAAAAAATGATTTCAATGCAGTATGACTAAGAGAAGGAGATGAAGAGTATCTTTACTCAAGAGGCCAATAGTCTTGATGGAGAGGAAGGCAAAAACAGAATTTCCTAAAGTACCATGGAATGAGAAGTGAAAAGAAAGAATCTATGTGGATTCTCTGGCAAGGGACCTGGTAGGAAATACCCCAGCTAGAGAGGGAGATCTGGACTGTAGGGGTCTGGGCGAGAAGAAACATGACTGTCCTCTGACAGGAGGGAACTGCAGTAGGGAGGCTTAAATTCAAATTTTGACTCAAACACTTGCTAACAGTGTAACAGTGTTTCTTATATTCCATATTTTTGAATTATATTGTCTTTAAGTAAAATGAATAATTTCACAGATATTCACATGTGAGCATAACATGAATGATCACTATCAAGTATATATCATATGTATTTGAAGTTTATTGATGAGAAAGGATAAACAGAGAAAGATTGACTTGTTCTTTTATTCCTTTAAACTATTGTTATATAATTCAGAAGTTACTTTCCATTTAAACTTACTAAAAATATTGGCTGAATACCCTGTGTTGTACAGTACATCCTTGAGCCTGTGCTGTGTTGTGCTTAGTCACTCAGTCAAGTCTGACTCTTTGTGACCCCATGGACTATAGCCCACCAGACCCCTCTGTTCATGGTGATTCTCCAGACAAGAATACTGGAGTGGGTTGCCATGCCCTTCTCCAGGGGATCTTCCCAACTCAGATCTCCTGCGTTGCAGGTGGATTATTTACCATGTGAGCCACCAGAGAAGCCCAGGAATACTGAAGTTGGTAGCCTACTGGGGACATTTTGCAACCCAGGAATCGAACCAGGGTCTCTTGCATTGCAGGAGGATTCTTTACCAGCTGACCTACCCAGGAAGCCCTCTTAATAGTTTGTACTTCCTACTCCCAAATCCCTATATTTCCCACAACCACCCCACCACTGGTAAACACTAGTTTGCTCTATTTGTGAGTCTGATTCTTTAATGTTATAGTCACTATTTTGCTGTATAGTATTAACTTCTTCTTGATAGTATTATGGAGGTAGAGAACTGTTTAGAAGATTTAGAATGGTGAAAGAAGGTCCTTCATTTCCAGAAAGGCTCTTTTCCATGCCCAGAAAGTTAGTAGGAAAATACAAAGAAAAACTGATTTCAGTATCTCCTAAGGTAATGGTATGGACTGAAGCTGAAGATATTAAGAAGAGGTGGCAAGCATACACAGAAGAACTATACAAAAAAGATCTTCATGACCCAGATAACCATGATGGTATGATCACTCACCTAGAGCCAGACATCCTGGAATGTGAAGTCAAGTGGGCCTTAAGAAGCATCACTATGAACAAAGCTAGTAGAGGTGATAGAATTCCATTTGAGCTATTTCAAATCCTAAAAGATGATGCTGTGAAAGTGGTACACTCAATATGCCAGAAAATATGAAAAACTCAGCAGTGGCTACAGGATTGGAAAAGGTCAATTTTCATCTAATTCCAAAGAAAGGCAATGCCAAAGAATGTTCGAACTACCACACAATTGCACTCATTTCACACACTAGCAAAGTAATGCTCAAAATTCTCCAAGCCAGGCTTCAACAGTACATGAACCATGAAGTTCCAGATGTCAAAGCTGGCTTTAGAAAAGGCAGAGGAAGTAGAGATCAAATTGCCAACAACTATTGTATCATCAAAAAAAAAAAGAGAGTTCCAGAAAAACATTGACTTCTGCTTTATTGACTACGCTGAAGCCTTTGACTATGTGGATCACAACAAACTAGAAAATTCTTCAAGAGATAGGCATACCAGACCACCTGACCTACCTCCTGAGAAATCTATGTACAGGACAAGAAGCAACAGTTAGAACCAGACATGGAAAAACAGACTGGTTCCAAATCAGGAAAGGATACGTCAAGGCTGTATATTGTCACCCTGCTTATTTAACTTATATGCAGAGTAAATCATGTGAAATGCTGAGCTGGATGAAGTACACGCTGGAATCAAGATTGCTGGGAGAAATATTAATAACCTCAGATATGCAGATGACATCACCCTATGGCAAAAAGTGAAGAACTAAAGAGCCTCTTGAAAGTGAAAAGGGAGAGTGAAAAAGTTGACTTAAAACTCAACATTCAGAAAATGAAGATCATGGCATCTGGTCCCATCGTTTCATGGCAAATAGACAGGGAAACAATGGAAACAGTGATAGATTTTATTTTGGGGGGCTCCAAATCACTGCAGATAGTGACTGCAGCCATGAAATTAAAAGATGCTTGTTCCTTGGAAGAAAAACTATGACCAACCTAGACAGCATATTCGGAGAAGGCAATGACAACCCACTCCAGTACTCTTGCTTGGAAAATCCCAAGGACAGAAGAGCCTGGTATGCTGCAGTCCCTGAGGTCACTAAGAGTCGGACACGACTGAGCGACTTCACTTTCACTTTTCACTTTCCTGCATTGCAGAAGGAAATGGCAACTCACTCCAGTGTTCTTGCCTGGAGAATCCCAGGGACGGGGGAGCCTGATGGGCTGCCGTCTATGAGGTCGCACAGAGTGGGACACGACTGAAGTGACTTAGCAGCAGCGGCAGACAGCATATTAAAAAGCAGACTCATTACTTTGCAAACAAAGGTCAATTTAGTCAAGGCTATGGTTTTTCCAGCAGTCATGCAAGTATGGATGTGAGAATTGGACTATAAAGAAAGCTGCTGCTGCTGCTGCTATGTCGCTTCAGTCGTGTCCAGCCCTGTGCGACCCCATAGATGGCAGCCCACCAGGCTCCCCCGTCCTTGGGATTCTCCAGGCAAGAACACTGGAGTGGGTTGCCATTTCCTTCTCCAATGCATGAAAGCGAAAAGTGAAAGTGAAGTCGCTCAGTCGTGTCTGACTCTTCGTGACCCCATGGACTGCAGCCTACCAGGCTCCTCCATCTATGGGATTTTCAAGAGTACGGGAGTGGAAAGAAAGCTGAGCGCCCAACAATTGATATTTTTTAACTGTGATGTTGGAGAAGACTCTTGAGAGTCCCTTGGACTGCAAGGAGAGCCAACCAGTCCATCCTAAAGGAAATCGGTCCTGAAAATTCATTGGAATCACTGATGATGAAGCGGAAACTCCAGTACTTTGGTTACCTTATGTGAAGAACCTACTCATTGGAAAATACCCTGATGCTGGGAAAGATTGAAGGCAGGAGGAGAAGGGGATGACAGAGGATGAGATGGTTGGATGGCATCACCGATGTGATGGAAGTGAGTTTGAGTAGGCTCTGGGAGTTTGTGATGGACAGCAGAGACTGGCGTGCTGTAGTCCATGGGGTCACAAAGAGTCAGACATGACTGAGTTACTAAACTAAGGTAATGGTGATATAGTGTGCATACAGTGATGTCATTAGTAAGGTATATTAGAGCTATTTTCCTCAAAGAAGTGTTACACTGTAATAGGATGATATAATATATTGTGATGGAATAATATATAAAGGAACATAAAGTTTTACAGATGTTGAATATTTTTATGTGAATAAATTTTATGAAATGAGATAAAAGTAAGAATGGAATATAAAGAAGAAAAGTTAGAATTTCTGCCATGATCTGTTTCTTAGACATGAAATTATCTTAAGGAAAAATGTTTACAAAGCCTTCCATTTTTCAACCCTTCTCCACTATTTTCCTCTGCATCTAGAACTACAATACTTTTTTCAAACAACTAAACTAAGTTTTCTTTTGGCAACTTTTCTTATAGACACGGAAAGTCAAATATAAGTAAAATATAAAAAGAATTCAAATTAGAAATTATAATAAGAACTAAATTAATTTTACCTTCAAAATCTTGACATTTAAAATCTGCATCTTATGTAAGCAAACACATGTCAATAAATTTATATTTGAAGTAATTGTCAATTAAATGTGAAGAGATAAAAATCAAAACACATTTTTGATTCTAATTGCTTTTCTTTGTTTCTTTTATCCTAATACATCCTGGAATTATCCAAAAGAAACAGAAAAGTAGCTAGAATAACATGTGCATTTTGAACACTGCATATGTCATTAAAACTAAATTAGCATTGAAACATTTAAATTATTAATTCATTAATATTAATTTCCTAAATGGTTGTTGTTGTTGTTTAGTCACTAAATCATGTCCAACTGTTTGTAACCCCATGAACTGTAGACTCTAGGTTTTAGATCATTACTTCTTTGGATTTTCCAGGAAAGTCAGCATTCAAAGATATTCCCTATAATAAATAACAAAGAATCTTAGGATATCTTAGAATCAGGAAACAGTTTTAGTTATAAAAGCAATCATCTTTTTAACCTTAAAAATGATGATATGGAGTATATCCATTCTTTGGAAGTTCAAGAAATTAAAAACCATTTCTTAAAAAATTCACACTTCTATTTGAAGTAATTCTCTTGATCTATTTCACTCAACTCTGGTGGTTGCAGTGTGGAAGACTGCAGGAAAAGTTTAGTAGTCATCCTTTTATGACTTCTTAGAATAGTACTTGTTTAATTGAGTATTAAATAATTATCACAACTTTGTTTCAAACACAAAATTATTATATACTATAACTAAGGGATAGAAAAAGCACTGCCAATATTTTTGGCTATTGTGTACAGTGAATAAAGAAATGTAGTTGTTTTTTTTTTTAATTTGGAAGTATTGATCCAGCTATAGCTCTTAATTTTGAATGTCCACTAATTAATGATTAATGACATATTAATTCAGTTCAGTTCAGTTGTTCAGTTATATCTGAATCTTTGCTACCCCATGGACTGCAGCATGCCAGGCTTTCCTGTCCATCACTAACTCCCAGAGTTTGCTCAAACACATGTCCATCAAGTTGGTGACATCCAACCATTTCATTCTCTGTTGTCCCTTTCTTCTCCTGCCTTCAATCTTTCCCAGCATCAGGGTCTTTCCCAATGAATCAGTTCTTTGTATCAGATGGCCAAAATATTGGAGCTTCAGCTTTGGCATCAGTCCTTTCAATGAATATTTGTGACTGATTTCCTTTAGGATGGACTTGTTTGATCTCCTTGAAGTCCAAGGGATTCAAGAGTCTTCTCTAATACCACAGATCAAAAGCATCAATTATTTGCTGCTCAGCATTCTTTATAGTCCAACTGTCACATCCATACATGCCAAGGGAAAAACCATAGCCTTGACTAGACCTTTGTTGGCAAAGTAGCGAGTCTGCTTTTTAATATTCTGTCTAAGTTGGCCATAACTTTTCTTCCAAGAAGCTAGTGTCTTTTAAATTCATGGCTGCAATCACCATCTGCAGTGATTATTATGTTATACTAATCATGGGCTTCTGCAATCTAAAGCCTAAAATTATTATTTTCACTTTTTTTTTGAGTCTAATATTTTTGAATAGTGGTCGAGATTTTATTCTGGTATATTCTTTTTAAGTGTATATTAAGAACATCAACAATAAAATGATTTACTTAAATATTGCTTAAATAACACATGAATTTAAATTTCTTAGCATGATTGCAAAAGAGACATCTTATATTTACCTTCAATTTTGTTTGTCTCTTATATTACAAAAAAATAAATGGACAAAACAATCAGCCACCACTCTCTTCCTTTCATTTGATCATCTTCAAATAACCTGAATATTTGCCTTATAAAATGATAACTTCTCCAGTGCAGACATTCCCTTAAGAAAAAGTAGGTTATACTAAAAAATAAATAAAGCAAGGGTTTAAGCTTTACTCTTAATGAATTATAATGAGAAGACTTCAGTATAACTCTCCCATAAATTCTTCTGCATATATTTGAAGAAAGAAAGAGAAAAGGAAGAAAAATTAAAGATAAAAGAGGGAATGCTGGGAGGGAAGGAACAAAGGAGAACAAAGGGAGGAGGAAAAGGGGAGAGAAAAGAGAAGCTAGTAGGAAAGGAAAGGAGGAGTGGAAAGAGATGAAATAGGAGGAGGAAATTTTATTCTGTAATTATTAATGAAAATAAATATCTTTTCATGTTAACTCAAGTTCTAATCTTTACATCAATCCTTCAAGAAAAATGTGTTTCGAAGACCTGCAGTTCAACTTCTAGTCACTATTCTTTATCTCAGTCCTTCTTCAATAGCTTTCATATTGTATATTGTTCCATTTCTTTTTTAACACATAATTTAATTAATTAGTTCCTTTTTTTTTTTTGGCTGTGCTGAGTCTTCATTGCTGTGTGGGCCTTTCTCTACTTGGCAAGAGCAGGGGCTACTCTCTAGTTGTGGTGCATGGGCTTCTCATTGCAATGGCTTCTCTTATTGTGAAGTATATGCTCTAGGGAACGAGGGCTTTAGTAGTTGCAGAGAATGCAATGGCACCCCACTCCAGTATTCTTGCCTGGAAAATCCCATGGATGGAGGAGCCTGGTGGGCTGCAGTCCATGGGGTCACGAAGAGTTGGACACAACTGAGTGACTTCACTTTCACTTCTCACTTTCATGCATTGGAGGAGGAAATGGCAACCCACTTCAGTGTTCTTGCCAGGAGAATCCCAGGGATGGCAGAGCCTGGTGGACTGCTGTCCAAGGGGTCGCACAGAGTCGAACACAACTGAAACGACTTAGCAGCAGTAGCAGTGCTTCTGCTCAGTAGTTGAAGCTCCCAGGCTCAATAGTTTTGGTGCAAGGGCTTAGTTGCTCCATGGCATGTGGGGCCTTTCTGGATCAGGGATCTAACACATGTCTCCTGCATTGGTGGGCAGATTCTTTACCGCTGAGCCTCCAGGGAAACTCCCTCCCTTTCTTTTTGACTGATTAAGAGTAAAGCTTATTTAGTAGTTTCATTTGCTCAAAATAACCACATTTCAACCAGAGAAATGTAAACACAATGTACATAGTTTGATCCTTGTGTCAGACCATCCAGGTGTTGTGGATACTGCTTCATGAACCATCCAGACATTCTCTCTGTTGTCTATCCACAAGTTTTGTTGTGTTTATGTGGTCAAAAGCTTTTGTTTTTATTTCTTCTGGTTGTGTGTGAAATATCATGAGACTAGAGATGAATGAGTTGGTGACTATGAATGCAATCTTTGGGATGAATGAGTTGGTGACTATGAATGCAATTTTGGGCTTTCTAAGCTCAATAGATGTAACAAACAATATTCTCTGAATGACAAGCAGAAAGATTCACATCTGCTAAATTTTCAAGAATCACAATTATAACAGCAATAAACAGCAACAATGAAGTTCAGCACTGTCTTTAAGGAAAACTGTGTTAGCAAGTAAATAAGAGAAAAGAGAGTTTTTATCATGACCAAGAAGGCAGTTTTTGTCTTCTTTTGAACTAGCATGTTTCTTTTGCTATTATGACAGATATCTAAGAAGTGCAGGGGGCAAACTTTTATATCTATAGACAAAATGTTGAGAAAAATATGTGACTCCAGTATTTATAAGTACCTATCATTTCTTGGCTAAGTAGTATATTTTCTTTAGAGCTAATCAGAAATCAGGAGTCAGGTTGTATTTGACATACTATATTCAAAGCTAGGATTTAAAACTTTCTGCAACAAATGTTTGATATTTCTTTGTGTATGTAATTTTTAGCAAAGAAAATGTATAGAAAAGTTAAAAGTTACAAATATATTTATATTTTTTGTATCACTTGGAACTAATCCTTAACTAAGATCTAGATGTTTGTTTCCTAAAAAAAAAAAAAGAAGGATATTCTTCTACACAACTGCAGTGTAACACTGGAAATCACCATTGATACATTATCTTCTACCCCTCATACACCACTGGAGTTTTGTCTAGTATCAATATAATGTCTTCCATGCTTTTGAACTGTGGTGTCGGAGAAGACTGTTGAGAGTCCCTTCGACTGCAAAGAGATCCAACCAGTCCATCCTAAAGGAGATCACTCCTGGGTGTTCATTGGAAGGGCTGATATTGATGCTGAAACGCCAATACTTTAGCCACCAGATTAGAAGAGCTGACTCATTTGAAAAGTCCCTGATGCTGGGAAAGATTGAGGGCAGGAGAAGAAGTGGATGGCAGAGGATGAGATGGTTGCATGGCATCACTGACTCAATGGAAATGGGTTTGGGTGAACTCCAGGAGTTGGTGATGGACAGGGAGGCCTGGAGTGCTGCCGTTCACGGGGTCACAAAGAGTCGGACAGGACTGAGCAACTGAACTGAACTGGTAGCTAATAGATCAAATTCAGAATTTTTTTTTTAACTTTTATCACTTTGACACCTGAAAAATTTCTTGGACATTTTTGCAGATCTCCCTTTAATTTGGGCTTTTGTCTTATTTCTTCATCATTAGTTTAAAGGTGTGCGTCTTTGGCAGGAATGTTGGAGAAATTCTTCATTTCTTTCAGTGCATCCCAGATTTTGACTTGTCCTGTTAATAATGCTGGTTACTCTCATTATTTCCAATAGGTGGTGTCTGCAGAATTTCTCTGATGTAAAATGTATTTCCTTTTACTTGGTAATTCGTTTTTTGAGGAAATGCTTTGAGATGACATGAGTATTCTACTCCTATCAAATGGTCAGTTTCAGTTCAGTTCAGTTGTCTTTTCCAATGAGTCAACTCTTCTCATGAGGTGGCCAAAGTACTGGAGCTTCAGCTTTAGCATCATTCCTTCCAAAGAAATCCCAGGATTGATCTCCTTCAGAATGGACTGGTTGGATCACCTTGCAGTCCAAGGGACTCTCAAGTCTTCTTCGACACCACAGTTCAAAAGCATCAATTCTTCGGCGCTCAGCTTTCTTCACAGTCCAACTCTCAACATCCATACCTGATCACAGGAAAAACCATAGCATTGACTAGATGGACCTTTGTTGGTAAATAATGTCTCTGCATTTCATTATGCTATCTAGGTTGGTCATAACTCTTCTTCCAAGGAGTAAGCATCTTTTAATTTCATGGCTGCAATCACCATCTGCAGTGATTTTGGAGCCCCCAAAAATAAAGTCTGACACTGTTTCCACTGTTTCCTCATCTATTTCCCATGAAGTGATGGGACCAGATGCCGTGATCTTTTTCTGAATGTTGAGCTTTAAGCCAACTTTTTCACTCTCCATTTTCACTTTCATCAAGAGGCATTTTAGTTCCTCTTCACTTTCTGCCATAAGGGTGGTGCCATCTGCTTATCTGAGGTTGATATTTCTTCCAGCAATCTTGATTCCAGCTTGTGCTTCTTCCAGCCCAGCGTTTCTCATGATGTACTCTGCATAGAAGTTAAATTAGCAGGGTGACAATGTACAGCCTTGATGTACTTCTTTTCCTATTTGGAACCAGTCTGTTGTTCCATGTCCAGTTCTAACTGTTGCTTCCTGATCTGCATATAGGTTTTTCAAGAGGCAGGTCAGGTGGTCTGGTATTCCCATCTCTTTCAGAATTTTCCACAGTTTATTGTGATCCACACAGTAAAGGCTTTGGCATAGTCAATAAAGCAGAAATAGAAGTTTTTCTGGAACTCTCTTACTTTTTCCATGATCCAGCGGATGTTGGCAAGTTGATCTCTGGTTCCTCTGCCTTTTCTAAAACCAGCTTGAACATGTGGAAGTTCATGGTTCATGTATTGCTGAAGCCTGGCTTGGAGAATTTTGAGCATTACTTTACTAGTGCGTAGGATGGTCAGTTTAACCTTTATTAATTTATGTCACATGAACTTATGGTTTCCTGTATTATACAAAGGATGACAGTCTGTTAACATATATGTGGGCAGACTGGGACTACCATTGCCTTCCCTCTGCCTCCATATCCAAGGCCTTGGCTGCTCCTCCATGTGGATGCGTTACTCATCCTGCTCTGAGCCACCATGCTAATCCTGTCCTCTGTGGGCTGGACCTCCTCAGCCTACATATATCTCCCTCCTCCTACATGTATGTTTGCCTTCCTCAGGTTGCCTATGTTCTGGTTCCCATAAAAATTAAAATTTTTATTCTTTGCAAGCTTACATGAATGCATGAAAGGACAGGCTACATACTGGGAGAAAATCCATGCAAGCTACAAATCCTTTAAAGACTCAGTATCTAGAATGTATCAAGAACTACCAATATGCAGTGGTAAAAAATAAATTATGCAATTAGAAAATGGGCAGAAGATATGAATAGGCCACTGAATAAATATATGAAATCAAAGCTTTCCCATATTTTAGAGAAAAATGATAATCTTGCAGGAGGCCCAGATTTGATCCCTGGATCGGGAGGATCCCCTGAAGAAGGGAATGGCAACCCCCTGTAGTATTCTTACCTGGAGAATCCCATGGACAGAGCAGCCTGGTGAGCTACAGTTCATGGGCTTGCACAGAGTCAGGCACAACTGAGCAACTCTTTCACTATCATAATAAATATATAGTGTATTTATGTGTATATGTGTGTGCATGTGTACACATTAGTGAAGTGAGTGAAGTGAAGTCACTCAGTCATGTCCGACTCTTTGCGACCCCGTGGACTGTAGCCTACCAGGCTCCTCCGTCCATGGGATTCTCCAGGCAAGAATACTGGAGTGGGTTGCCATTTCCTTCTCCAGGGGATCTTTCCAACTCAGGGATTGAACCTGGGTCTCCCACATTGCAGGCAGACGCTTTAACCTCTGAACTACTAAACTGTAGGAAGATCACAATTAAAATGAATAAAGGATAGATCTACAAATGATAAGCACAAGGTTAAAATTTATTATCAAAATTTGTGTTTATCAGGGATCAACTTACTACATGAACTTTTTTTTTTTTTGTAAATGAACTTTTAGTGGAACAGAGCCATTCTCATCCCTGTGGGTATTTCCTTTGGCTACTTTTGTACTCCAGGTGCTTAGTTAGTTAATTGCAACATTGATCATATAGCCTGCAAAGCCATAAATGTTTAATAGCTAGCCCTTCACAGCAAAAGTTTTGGCAACTCCTTATTTACTTGGTTAGTATTCACAATGTCAATCAATGTCGGTATTTACATCTCTGATTCTCTGAAGACACAACTTATTTTAGTTTTAATCACTAGTGTTAATTTTACTCCCTTATTCAATTTAAATTATTAATTTTCTCCAAGTCTGCTACTTCTTGCTATTTGAAATAACTAACTAGCAATACTTTACATCTCAGATTGTCTGATAAATACTGTACAGACGAACACTTCATTATCCAGAGAGGATGACAGTTCATGCTGGCCTAGGAATCTGAATATCTCTTGAAATACATAGAGACAATTGAGAGCCAAGATGATATGTTCACCCTTGGACACAATTTTGCTACATGACTTAGACTCAGTTTGGGTTTTTTTGTGCCTTTTTTTCTTTTTTTTTTTTCAGTTTTGATAGCATCTTCAAGTTAGGTAAAAATGTTAATTAAAGTTCAGTTTTCATTGTTCAAGTGACAGGATAAGTGTTTATTCAAGGAGCTCACTGAAATTTGAAATAACTAAGAAAGTTTACTCTAAGGAATTAGAGTTCTAAAACAACTTATTTTCCCTCTAAATCTCAGCGGTATTAGTTTTCTCCCATTATGTTTTTGCCATTATAATCTGCATAAATGGAATGGAGGATACAGCTGAGTATCTCATTTGAGAGCAGGACTCCTTTTAAAAGTTCAGTATATTAAATTTAGAAAAATAATGTGACATCGTGACCTGTATAATGTTTTAATGATTGTCACAATAAGTCACTTTGCCAACTTCTTATTTTAGAATTGGTATGAATTTCTTACACAGTAGCATTATTTTTTTCATTTGAAAAACAAACCTTAATGAACAGCATACAAAATTATATTTTTAAAAACATAATTAGAATAAAATGTTACATTAATATAGTAATAAGTCAGTCTGTGTATGTGAAAGTCTCTCAGTTGTGTCCGATTCCTGGCAACCCCATCGACTATAAAAGTCCATGGAATTCTCCAAGCCAGAATACTGGAGTGGGGAGCCTTTCCCTACTACAGGGGATCTTCCTAATCCAGGGATTGAACCGAGGTCTATCACATTGCAAGCAGACTCTTTTCCAGCTGATCCACAAGGAAAGTCAATAAATCAGTCTAATATATTTCAAAATCATCTCCAATATGGAAGGTATTTAAACTGCTCTGACAATGTCATCAGTTTTGTTTTCTTTTTTCTTTTTTTTTAATTGTCATTTTGGTGAAGGTTTTTTTTGTTTGTTTGTTTGTTTTTAATACAAATTTATTTATTTTAATTGGAGTTTAATTATTTTACAATATTGTATTGGTTACACCATACATCAACATGAATCCACCACGGGTGTACACATGTCCCCCATCCTGAACCCCCCTCCCACCTCCCTCCCTGTACCATCCCTCTAGGTCATCCCAGGGCACCAGCCCCAAGCATCCTGTATCCTGCATCGAACATAGACTGGTGATTTGTTTCTTATAAGATATTATACGTGTTCCAATGCCATTCTCCCCAATCATCCCACCCTCTCCCTCTCTCACAGAGTCCAAAAGACTGTTCTATACATCTGTGTCTCTTTTGCTGTCACGCATACAGGGTTATCATTACCATCTTTCTAAATTCCATATGTATGTGTTAGTATACTGTATTGATGTTTTTCTTTCTGGCTTACTTCATTCTGTATAATAGGCTCCAGTTTCATCCACCTCATTAGAACTGATTCAAATGTATTCTTTTTAATGTCTGAGTAATACTCCACTGTGTATATGTACCACAGCTTTCTTATCCATTCATCTGCTGATGGGCATCTAGGTTGCTTCCTTGTCCTGGCTATTATAAACAGTGCTGCAATGAACATTGGGGTACACATGTCTCTTTCAATTCTCTTTCAATTTCCTTGGTGTGTATGCCCAGCAGTGGGATTGCTGGGTCATAAGGCAGTTCTATGTCCAGTTTTTTAAGGAATCTCCACACTGTTCTCTCTGTGGCTGTACTAGCTTGCATTCCCACCAGCAGTGTAAGAGGGTTCCCTTTTCTCCACACCCTCTCCACCATGTATTGCTTGTAGACTTTTGGATTGCAGCCATTGTGAGTGGTGTGAAATGGTACCTCATTATAGTTTTGATTTGCATTTCTCTGATAATGAATGATGTGGAGCATCTTTTCATGTGTTTGTTAGCCATCCGTATGTCTTCTTTGGAGAAATGTCTATTTAGATCTTTGGCCCACTTTTTTATTGGGTTGTTTATTTTTCTGGAATTGAGCTACAGGAGTTGCTTGTATATTTTTGAGATTAGCTGTTCGTCAGTTGCTTCATTTACTATTATTTTCTCCCATTACGAAGGGTGTCTTTCCACACCTTGCTTATAGTTTCCTTTGTTGTGCAGAAGCTTTCAATTTTAATTAGGTCACATTTGTTTATTTTTGCTTTTATTTCCAATATTCTGGGAGGTGGGTCATGGGGATCTTGCTGTGATTTAAGTCGAAGAGCATTTTGCCTATGTTCTCCTCTAGGAGTTTTATAGTTTCTGGTCTTACGTTTAGATCTTTAATCCATTTTGTGTTTATTTTTGTGTATGGTGTTAGAAAGTGTTCTAGTTTCATTCTTTTACAAGTAGTTGACCAGTTTTCCCAGCACCACTTGTTAAAGAGATTGTCTTTTCTCCATTGTATATTCTTGCCTCCTTTGTCGAAGACAATGTGTCCATAGGTGTGTGGATTTATCTCTGAGCTTTCTATTTTGTTCCATTTATCTATATTTCTGTCTTTGTGCCAGTACCATACTGTCTTGATGACTGTGGCTTTGGAGTAGAGCCTGAAGTCAGGCAAGTTGATTCCTCCAGTTCCATTCTTATTTCTCAAGATTGCCATGGCAATTCAAGGTTTTTTGTATTTCCATACAAATTGTGAAATTATCTGTTCTAGCCATGTGAAAAATACCATTGGTAGCTTGATAGGGATTGCATTGAATTGATAGATTACTTTGGGTAGTATACTCATTTTCACTATATTGATTCTTCCGATCCATGAACATGGTATATTTCACCATCTATTAGTGTCCTCCTTGATTTCTTTCATTAGTGTCTTATAGTTTTCTATATATAGGTCTCTAGTTTCTTTAGGTAGATATATTCCTAAGTATTTTATTCTTTTCATTGCAATGGTGAATGGAATTGTTTCCTTAATTTCTCTTTCTATTTTCACATTATTAGTGTATAGGAATGCAAAGGATTTCTGTGTGTTGATTTTATATCCTGCAACTTTACTATATTCATTGATTAGCTCTAGTAATTTTCTGGTGGAGTCTTTAGGGTTTTCTATGTAGAGGATCATGTCATCAGCAAACAGTGAGAGTTTTACTTCTTTTCCAATTTGGATTCCATTTATTTCTTTTTCTGCTCTGATTTCTGTGGCCAAAACTTCCAGAACTATGTTGAATAGTAGTGGTGAAAGTGGGCACCCTTATCTTGTTCCTGACTTTAGGGGAAATGCTTTCAACTTTTCAATGTTTGCTGTGGGTTTGTCATATATAGCTATTATTATGGTTATTTTTTTTTTTTGCACTTTTTTTTTTTTTTTACTCTGCAATACTGTATTGGTTTTGCCATATATCGACATGAGTCTGCCATGGGTGTATGTTTCTTCTATTTCTGCTTTCTGGAGAGTTTTTTTATCATAAATGGATGTTGAATTTTGTCAAAGGCTTTCTATGCATGTATTGAGATAATCATATGGCTTTTATTTTTTAATTTAATGTGATATATTACATTCATTGATTTATGGATATTGAAGAATCCTTGCATCCCTGGGATAAAGCCCACTTGGTCATGGTATATGATCTTTTTAATGTGCTGTTGGATTTTGACTGCTAGAATTTTGTTAAGGATTTTTACATCTATGTTCATCAGTGATATTGGCCTATAATTTTCTTTATTTGTGGCATGTTTGTCAGGTTTTGGTATTTGGGTGATGGTGACTTTTATATGGCAGGTAAATCAATGGCTTTCAAATCTCTCTCATCATTGTATATAAGAAATACAAAAAAGAAAAGTATATGTTAAAGTAAAAATATACACAGATAATCTTGATTCCCTTGGATGTTTATAGCATTTAATATAAAATTAAAAAATTCAATGTCAGAAGTAGTCTACTGCTCTTTAAACATATAACAGTGTATAATACACACTGATTTTGTAGCATGTAATATGTACTTTTTCTTTTTGCAGAACATTGTGGATGTACTTAGACAACAAAATAAAATATTAGTGATATGGGCACTATACCTTCTTGCAATAAATTTCAGTATGAAGTATTCATTGTGTGTCTTGAAGCACATATTAGATAAAAATGCAGCTTTGATATTTTCAAAGTGAAATTTAAGTTTTTTAAGTTAGGCTTTAAAAAAATATTCAGTTCCCCAAATGCATTTTCCCCACAGTCAAAATTTTCAATTAAAAGTAATATTTTCAAATTACATTGTTAGACATCTTATAAAAGTAAATAAAAATGTACCATAAAATAGGACTTTCATTTATAGGAGCTTTAGGAGAAACAGAGAAATAAAAAGAAAAATGAAACTAAAAAGACAGTGGGTATGTCTTGTGTTTATATTCACCAGCATTGATGTTTACTTTTAGAACTCACAAGATCAAATGCATGATGGTCACCTAATTGAACTACTTAGTTTATCCCAGAGCACGGAATCTTCTTTTTCAGTTTTCTGTGAAATTTAGGTATTGCTTTCCTAACACTTCATGTCAAACAAGCTTGGTGTCTTCGATAAGAGATGGATGTTAGTTATGAAAGTAACTTTCACTCATATGTCAGAACTGTGCAAATATTTAAAGAAAAAGAAATGACACCAGAGGTTTAGGGCTGACATTAAATGGTAAGGGGTATAAAACATTCATGGAAGAGTGTGGGTTTTTAACATTCTCTTTGGGGAAAAAAAAAAAAAATCCAAGCACTATAAAAAGGAAGATCTTTTGTGTCTTGCAGGTTTTCTGTAGAGTAGAATGAATGCCCAGAATACCATAATTTTTAAAAATTATTCATTTTAAATGATAAATCCACTTTCTTGATCCTACATTCATGTTCATGATCCAAACACCAATTATAGTTTGATTTCTTGTTAGAAATTTTACTAGAAGACAAACACATTCAGATAAGCCATCTGAGTATCTACTGTGCTTGAAATTAATAATTTTTATTGAAATTAATACTTTGGCATTTTGTATGTCTTTTAAACTATAACAATAGGGGCATTTATGAAAACAAAGGTAACTTGAATTGATGAATATGTCATCTATTTCTCTTCTTATTGGAAAAGTAGGATATTATATTTTTCTGATAATATTTGTATCCAGTCAGGTACTCCTGTTCATATATTGCTGAAAGGGAAGTGTTAAAATTTTGACTTACTTTGTCACTTATTAGCAAAACATAATGCATCATCTATCTAAAATGGACATTTATGTTTGCCATATAAATTTGCATAGTTCAAAAGCTATAGAATCAAGTCATTTAATTTACTACAATGGTATGAGGATATATCAGAGTTCAGCAAAGTTGTTTATCTTTATCATATCATTTGTCTCTTTGTATAAAGATGTGGGGTGTATTTCAGAAAATCTTTGAGTTTGTCACATAATTCACCTTAAATAGAGTAGGCCCTCAAAGATAGTACAAACTGCTGGCTGGTTTACATTCATGGTTTGATAGATTGGGGAAGTGTTTCTGAAGAGGTTTTTGAAGTTAAACTTAAATTCTTAAGTTACTGTTTTATTAACTGAAGTATAGTTAACTTACAATATTACAGTTGACCCTTGAGCAACATGTCGGTTAGGGTGCCAACAATTCATGCAGCTACAGCTTGTCATTGGCCTTCAGTGTACTCCGTTCCTCATTATACATGATTCCACATTTGCAAATTCTATGAATTTTTGTATCCTGTAATACTTTAATTATTGTTTTAAAAAAATACATGTATGAGTGGTACCAGGAAGTTTAAACCCTTGTTGTTTAAGAGTCAAATATATACTAGTTCCAGCTATACAACATAGTGGTTTTGATCACCATATTAAGTCTACAAATTATCCATCACCATATAAAGTTATTATAATATTATGAACTATATTGCCTATGCTGTACTTTGTATTCTTCTAACATTTTATTTTTTATTGAAGTACAGTTAACTTACAACATTACTGTGTATTAGTTTCAGTGTAAAACAGTGATTCCAAATTTTAATAGATTATCCTCCATTGATAGTTATTATAAAATATTGGCTGTAGTCTCTGTGGT
The DNA here is from genome assembly GCF_042477335.2 of Ovis canadensis. Taxonomy (NCBI): domain Eukaryota; kingdom Metazoa; phylum Chordata; class Mammalia; order Artiodactyla; family Bovidae; genus Ovis; species Ovis canadensis. Next base: position 18,343,908 of record NC_091266.1, read on the forward strand.
GTACAATATATCCTTGTAGCTTATTTATTTTATACATAGTAGTTTGTATTTCTTAATCACTTTCCTCTATCTTGCTCCATCTATGTACTCCTCTGCCTGCTGGTAACCACTTGTTTGTTGTCTGTATCTGTGAGTTTGTTTCTGTTTTGTTATATTCATTTATTTGTTTTATCTTTTAGATTCCACATATAAGTGAAAACATACAGTATTTTTGTTTCTTTGTGTGCCCTACATCACTAAGTGTAATACCTTCCAGGTATATCCATGTTGTTGCAAATGGCAAAATTTCATTCTTTTTTTATGATTGAATAATATTGTGAGTATGTGTACCTCACATCTTTATCCTTTCATCTCTTGATGCACACTTAGGCTGCTTTTATATCTTGGCTTTTGTAAATAATGCTGGTATAAACATTGAACTGCATGTTCTTTTCAAATTAGTGTTCACTTATTTTATTTTCTGGCCATGCCAGACAGCATGTGGCATCTTGGTTTCCCAATTAAGGACTGAACCCACATTCCCTGAATTGGAAGCATAGAGTTTTAATCACTGGACAACTAGGGAAGTTCCACTTATTTTATAACTGCAAGTTTGTACTTAATCCTCTTCACATGTTTCGCCCAGTTCCCTGCTGCTTTGTCAACCATGAGTTTGATCTCTCTGTAAGTCTCTTTTGGATTTATTTTGTTTGTTCATTTGTTTTGTTTTGTAGATACCACATAAAAGAGAAATCATTCTCTATTTGTCTTTCTGTATGAGTTACTTTTAGAATAATATTCTCTAGGTCCACTCATGTTGTTGCAAATGACAAGATTTCATTCTTCCTATGACTGAATAATATTCCTTTGTACATATGTATGCATGCATGTATATATATATATACACACACACATATATGTGTATATATATGTATATGTATATGTATATGTATATATATATATATATATATATATATATATATATATATATATATCCTTATCCATTCATCAGCTGATGGACACTTAGGTTGCTTCCATGTCTTTGCTATTGTAAGTATAGGTCCACTAAACATAGGATTGCATGTATTTTTTTAAATTCAGATTTTTGTGATTTTTGATAGATACCCAGTAGTAGAAATTATGGATTGTATGGTAGTTTAAGTTTTATTTTTTTTTTGAGGAAATTTCATACTGTTTTCTATAGTGACTATACCAGTTTACATTCCCACCAAGAGTACATGAGAGTTCCCTTTTCCACATCCTCACTGATACTTGTTACTTGTCTTTTTCTTAGCCATTCTGGCATGTTTGAAGTGATATCTCATTGTGGTTTTGATAGGCATTTTCTTTATGATTAGTGATGGTGAGCATCATTTCTTGTGCCTGTTGGCCATACGTATATTTTCTTTGGAGATACGTCTATTCAAATCCTCTGCTTATTTTTTAATTACATTTTTTATATTAAGCTGTATGAGTTCTTTGTAAACTTTGAATATTAACACCTTATAGAATACAATATATGCAAATATTTTCTCCCATTCAGTAGGTTGTCTTTTCTTTTGTTAATGGTTTCCTTTGCTGTACAAAAGCTTTTTATATTGATGTAGTCCCATTTGTTTTTCATTTTTTTGCACTAGCTGTCCTTGACTGGGTAGTCAGATCCAACAATTATTTCTTAGATAGATGTCAAAGAGTATACCACCTAGGTTTTCTTTTTCCCTAGGATGTTTATCCTTTCAGGTCTTACATTTTAGTCTTTAATACATTTTAAGTTTAATGTTGGATAAGGTGGTGATTCAGTTTGATTATTTTAGAGGTTGCTGTCCAGTTTTCTCAACATCATTTATTGAAGAGGCTGGTTTAATACTGATGAACTTCTTTAGCTTTTTCTTTTTCAGGAAACTATCTCTCTTTCAATTCTGAAAGGGTCTGTGTACTTTCTTGTTATGTTTAACCTCTATTTGTTGTGACCACGCTGCCGCTGGCCCCCAGTTCAACTGTGTGGCTCCTCCTTCTTCTATTGCCTGCCCCCATGGTGGGTGAGGTTGGTTCAGGGACTAATGTAGGCTTTCTGGTGTGAGGGACTGGTGCCTGTGCTCTAGTGGATAGAGCTGAATCTTTTCCCTCTGACAGCAGGGCCACATCAGATGGTGTGTTTTGGGCTGTCTGTGAGCTTAGTACAACTTGAAGCAGCATGTCTGCTGATGGTTGGGACTGTGTTCCCATCTTGCTGGTTGATTTATATGAGGTGTTTAGCACTGGAGCCTACAGGCAGTTGGGTGGAGCCAGGTCTTAGTGTTGAGATGGATACCAAACCAATCACAGGGATTTAATCCACGCATTGTGCAGCTGCATGAAAGAGATTTCTGTTCCTCTTCCTTAGTCCCACTGCCCCTAAAAACTTGATTTGTGTTGGCTGTCAGCCTCCCCAGAGTGAGAGTGTCTCAGGTTGGTGTCTGGTAGAAGTCTCTGCGATGGAGATTTGCAGACAGTTATATTCCTTAATGAGTGAACAGATGGAACCACCATACAGTTATCTAAAAGGCCTCCATCAAGAAGTGGGAGCTCAGATGGCTCTTTAGAATTGTACAGTATTTTTAAACTGAATTATTGACTGACTTCTGTGGTAAGGTTTTCAACCACTATTATAAATTTGACTGGCTTTATCTTCTAAAAATTCACTACAGATGCAATCTACACAGTAATATCACTCAATACATATGCTGTATATTTAGTCACTTAATAAATGTCTTATTTTTTAATCTTTTAAAAATCACAACAAGCTTTTTTATACAAATTTATATAAATTGAAATGGTAATATACTGAAATATTATCACAGCATTGGTACATTTTAATTTTGAGACTCTCAAAGTCTTGATAAAAGGAAAGAAAAAATAGGCTTAAATCCTTTAACAATATAAGCATCTATCTATTTTCTCTTATATCATTTATTGATTAAGAATTTAATAGTAGCTCAGCTGGATAATTATGTCTTAGGGTCTCTTAGAGTTTTCAGTGAAGACACTGGCTGGAGCTGAAATTATTTGCAGGTTTAACTGGGAGTGGAAGGTTATTTTCCAAGTAATTTATTCAAAATGCCTGACAATTTAGTCTTGCTGTTGACATGAAGCTTCAGTTCCTTGCCCTGTAGGCCTTTCCATAGTACTTTTTGAGTATCCTCATGACATGCAGCTGATCTCTAAAGCAAGTGACCCCAGAAAGCAAGGCATAAGCCACAATGTATTTTATGACCTGGCGTCAGAAGTCAGACCTGCCATTTTTACAGTATCCTGTTGGCTACTATTCAGAGATAGAGAAAACTACACAAAGAATGAATGCCAGGAAGTAATAATCCCTGGGGGATGGACTTTTTAGAGGCTGTCTACAACTGTCATTCAGGTCTGAAATTCAAATTCATGTAGTCCAGTGAATTCTAGAACCTTATTTAATCTGTGTTTTCCAGTCACTAGCAATATGATTTTGTTAAATTCTTCACCCCTCAGGGTTTTTTAATTCAGAAAAAGGAGACAGAATATCTCCCTAGTAGAGTTATATGTGGCTCTCAGGATCAATAAAACTGTTAAATAAACTTGTTATCAACCAAATTTGTTGAGCATCATAGAAAGTTAATATGGAGAATTTAAGCCAATAACTTATTTTTCATCATATACTGGCATCTTGAATTTAAGGGAAAAAATGTAACAAATGAAACAAATATATGAGATTATGACATAATGTGACTTGGAGTCATGCTTAACCTACCTGAGAATCTCAAAGAACTGAAAACATTGAATGAAAATCAATATAAAAGGGAAATAAGTTCTGTGATTTACCCATAATGGGGATATGAAGATTCAGCCACTTTGCATATGCGTCTTACCATGTGCAGCTATTAATTTTTCTCAATGTAAATTCTAGTTCCAAAGAGTACATGTGGGAATTTCTAAGAGCAGTATTATGTTAAATTTCTTAAGTTTTGCTTTCCACAATTCAGAAAGATTATTGGGGCTTTTACTTGTTTTATCATGGCTTAATAAGGATAATTTCATCAAGGTGAGCCCTTAGAATCAAAATATCTTAACATACTAGAGTAGAGGAAGGCATCTAAATAGTATCCATCAGTCTTTTCATTTCAGTTTAGACAGAAAGAGCCCTTAGAAGTGAGTGCCTTTGTCAAAGTCTGAAAAGGATCTTCAGGGATCTCTAGTGTCCTCAAAATTTTATCATGAGAAGTTGATAGAATGCTCATCCTTTGCACATATGAAAGTTTAACAAATAATTGTGCGAAAGATAAAATCATGTACAAATAAAATGAACACATCAGATTTTATGAAGCTCATTAATGAGAGAATCCCTAAGATGTTTCAAATATTCAAATAATTTAATGAACCAGGTGTGTATAGGCAATGTTATGATTGATTGTTGTATACAAAATTGGTTAATATCTCCCAAAAAACCAATAAACTGTTAACACTGGCATTATCTGTTCCATTGGACAGAAATTATTTGAATCTCTACTAAATCAAAAACTATATAATAAACTTTGATCCTGAACGAAATGTAATATAGACCAGATAGTACATAGTCAATCTCAGCACCTCACTGAAATAACATCCAGGAATTTCTTTACCTTCTTGCTACATTTTGAATTATTTTTGTGATAGTCTTTGTAGAAAGTATATTTCCAAAATATAGACATTTCTGTATAGTCTTGCCTTCAGGATTTTTAAGAATTGTGTGAAATGGAATAAGTGAAAACCTGTGTGTAAACAAAAAGTACAGGTACATTTTGTTGCTTCATAAATATAAATATTCATTTTGTAGAAAAAATATTATTTTGTTAGTTTTGATGTTATAAATTAGCTATTTCCCTGTAATGAAATTTTCTTTTGAATTCCAATCAGTGAAGTTTGTAGAGCAAACTCCTCCACTCCACACAGATATATCACAAGCCCCAAGACTTGTCAAGTGGCAGTCTTTCCTTAACTATAAAATTAAAGTGTGTCATCTGTCTCTCCAAATCTCTTGACATGTCTGTGCTTTGCAGAGTGTAGATTTTGTGAACTCTCCTTTTCAGTTAAGGAATTGTCACATTTATATATTTTTATAGCTTTCATTTCAGTGAATTATTGGCTATCATATGATGGCAATGTGTGTTTTTAAAAATATAATTGAGGAATTCCATAGCATTTTTGCCAACTACTTTAGTGTTTTGTATTATGAATGACCATTTTTAGCAGAAATACTCCCCTTAAGACCCTGCAGTTGACCTTGTACTTGCCTGTTTGGTGAATTGAAAGGTCAGGGCCCAGAGGCAATGTCAATTTTTGATCAGACAAAAAAAAAAAAAAAAAGAATGATTAAAGGTACAAGTAGTAGTCTAATTCCTTATTGACAGAACTTTTCTAAGCCCATTTGAGAGAGACTGTCAGCTCTCTGCAAATGTCAAGTCCATGCCTGATGCTTCTGGACAAATGAAGAGTAATACTTAGAAAAGTGTAAAGAAGGTTAAGTTTTTATTTGGAACCCTTACACATTCACTTTTGTAAATCTCCCTTCACTTTTATATCCTTATTCACTGTGAATCTTTAAGCTGCAAAATATAAAAACTATTAGATGCAAAGTGAAAGTGAAGTCGCTCAGTCGTGTCCGACTCTTTGTGACCCCATGGACTGTAGCCTACAAGGCTCCTCCGTCCATGGGATTTTCAAGGCAAGAGTACTGGAGTGCGTTGCCGTTTCCTTCTCCAGGAGAGCTTCCCAACCCAGGGATTGAACCTGGGTCTCCCACATTGTAGGCAGACGCTTTACCATCTGAGCCACCAGGGAAGCCTTACATGCAAGCCCTATGCAGATCAGGAAGATAATAACACTGCACATGTGAAGTATGATGGATATTGAAGGAAACTTGAGTGTGTATGTGTGTAAGTGTATTTTAAGACAAGAGAATTTCCTTTGTGTTCTGATGTGGCTGCACTTCTTTGTGAGCTGTATGCTGCTAGAAATTCCAGTTTTTCAAGAAAGACTAGAAATCTATAAGTAAAATATTTTAATTGGCTTAATTTTTATAAGACATTAATAATGGTCAAATAAAAAACATCTGACTAAATTATAGACATGCCTCAGTTCAGTACAGTTGCTTAGTCGTGTCTGACTCCTTGTGATCCTAAGGACTTCAGCACGCCAGGCCTCCCTGTCCGTCACCAACTCCCAGAGTTTACTCAAACTCATGTCCATTGAGTCAGCCATCCAACCATATCATCCTCTGTCATCCCCTTCTCCTCTTGCCTTCAACCTTTCCCAGCATCAGGGCCTTTCCCAATGAGTCAGTTCTTTGCATCAGGTGGCCAAAGTATTGGAGTTTCAGCTTCAGCATCAGTGATTCCAATGAATATTCATGACTGATTTCCTTTAGGATGGATTGGTTGGATCTCCTTCCTGTCCAAGGGACTCTCAAAAGTCTTCTCCAACACCAGAGTTTAAAAGCATCGTTTCTTTAGTGCTCAGCTTTCTTTCTAGTCCAACTCCACATCCATACATGATTATTGGAAAAGCCACAGCTTTGACTAGATGGACCTTTGTTGGCAAAGCAATGTCTCTTCTTTTTAATATGCTGTCTAGGTTGGTCATAGCTTTTCTTCCAAGGAACAAGCGTCTTTTAATTTCATGGCTGCAGTCACCCTCTGCAGTGATTTTGGAGCCCCCCAAAATAAAGTCAGCCACGGTTTCCACTGTTTCCCTATCTATTTTCCATGAAGTGGGACCAGATGCCATGATTTTAGTTTTCTGTGTATTGAGTTTTAAGCCAAATTTTTCATTCCCCCTTTCACTTTCCTCAAGAGGCTCTTTAGTTCTTTGCTTTCTGCCAAAAGGGTGGTGTCATCTGCATATCTGAGGTTATTGATATTTCTCCCAGCAATCTTGATTCCAGCTTGTGCTTCTTCCAGCCCAGAGTTTCTCATATTGTACTCTGCATATAAGTTAAATAAGCAAGGTGACAATATACAATCTTGACATGCTCCTTTTCCTATTTGTAACCAGTCTGTTGTTCCATGTCCAGTTCTAGTTGTTGCTTCCTGACTTGCATACAGGTTTCTCAAGAGGCAGGTCAGGTGGTCTGGTATTCCCATCTCTTTCAGAATTTTCCACAGTTTATTTTGATCCACTCAGTCAAAGGATTTGTCACAGTCAATAATGCAAAAGTAGATGTTTTTATGGAGCTCTCTTGCTTTTTCGTTAATCCAGGGGATGTTGGCAATTTGCTCTTTGGTTCCTCTTTTTCTAAATCCAGCTGAATATCTGGAAGTTCGCAGTTTACATACTGTTGAAGCCTGTCTTGAAGAATTTTGAGCATTACTTTGCTAGTGTGTGAGATGAGTGCAATTGTGCTGTAGTTTGAGCATTCTTTGGCATTGCCTTTCTTTGGGGTTGAAATGGAAACTGACCTTTTCCAGCCCTATGGCCACTGCTGAGTTCTCCAAATTTGCTGGCATACTGAATGCAGTGCTGTAACAGCATCATCTTTTAGGATTTGAAATAGCTCAACTGGAATTTCATCACCTCCACTAGCTTTGTTTGTAGTAATGCTTCCTAAGGCCCACTTGACTTCACATTCCAGGATGCTTTGCTCTAGGTGAGTGATCACACCATCATGATTATCTGGGTCATGAAGATCTTTTTTGTATAGTTCTTCTGTGTGTTCTTGCCATCTCTTCTTAGTATATTCTGGTTCTATTAGGTCCATCCCATTTCTATCCTTTATTGTCCCCATCTTTGCATGAAATATTCTCTTTGTATCTCTAATTTTCTTGAAGAGATCTCTAGTCTTTCCCATTCTATATAGACATGCCTAGATTATCTTAAATCTTGAAATTGTTCTTCATGGCACTAGCATGGCCAAATTTAAAAATATATTTAGCTATCTCAAAGAGTTGTAAAATTCATTTGCTATTCAGGTTGTAGGAGCAGTATTTAAAAATGAAAGAAAATTATTTGGCAAGTACAATATTTATGATAAAAATAAGCTCATTTATAGTAAATACCAGAGTAAACTATGCAACAATATATAAATAATCTAAGAAGTAAAATTAAAGATTTTTCAAGTGTGTTATTCACTCATGTTTTATCTATTTATTTAGAAATAAAATTCCATTATGTGGCGAAATGGCTTAAGATATGTATTGAGTATTCGTAATATGATGTGTCCAAATGCCCTGGCTGAAATGTCATGTCAGTTTAGCTAAAAATAAATGGCCTAGAATCTCTAGTAGCAAAGCATCACCACTCAGTGAATTTGCCAAGGTCTTAGTGACTACTTAGAATGACTAAATCATAGGAAAGCTAATGAAATAAATTTCCCCTGGATACTCTTAGAATCCTTGCTTAAGTTAAAGTGCACAATATGATGTTTTGGACTGGCCAGACTGCAACCACATCTCTTGCAGATGATATGTACATTCTTTTCAGCACAAGTTACTGTTCTAAGAGCAAAAATATCTTATAATATTTAGCAGAAGTAGTTTTTCTTGACAAGAATCCTCCGTTGAGTCAATTATCCTCTTAATTCTCAGCATCCTCATTTATTATTGTCATTATTTTTATTTTTACAAAATATCAGAATACTATAATTTCTAGTTTCTACTCCTGAAAAATAATTTTTTAATGTATGTCATAGAAGTAGATGATCTTTGATAGAGACCTGTCACCTCAGGGAAAGTGACAAATGTATTGTTACATTTAGAAATATAGTTTTGGTGATGCTGATTTAAAATACACTGATATTAAGAAAAAAATCACCTTTGTAACATTCTTAGTACTTCATCCCTACAGATAAGGTGAGGTTTTGCTTATTTAATTAATCAGGCATCTAAATGATTTAATCTTAACTTAGAAAATGCCCAACTAATACATAATGAATTCATGCATAAGTCTACCAGGCATCTTTGGTCTATTCTTAAGAATCTTAAAGAGCTAGTCATGATTTGCTGTATTATTTACTATACTTACTAGAGAAAAAATAATAAATATTTGATAATATAAAGAATAAATTTAAAATGCACATTATTCTACCACTCAGTTATAAATACAATATCATAGTAGATTTCCAAGTTTGCAATACATCTATAATTTTTCCTATTTAGTGTTGGTGTAGCTCACATATGCAATAACTTATTTTTCAATTAGTTTTGTAATGTAGGTGTGTCATATAATTTGTAAAGTTCTCATAAACAGCATATCATGGCAACAAAAACTTATATAACCAGTAACAAATTACCAAAAACTTAGTGACTTAAAACAGCATAAATTTATTCTTACACAGTTATGAGATTCAAAAGACTAAAGTACCTTTAGAACCTAGCATTTCTTCTGGAGACTGTAGAGGAGAATCTGTTTCTCCGCATTTCTAATTTTAAAGGCAACCTGCATTTCTTGGCTTGTGACCCCTTCTCTTTCTTCAAAGCCAGCAGTCTAGAAATTTTTCTTCTCTTATTTCCTTCCTCCCTCTCATAAAGGACCTTGTAGATTTTATCAAGCAGATTTAGAGAGGATAATTCAGGATAGCTAACTTCAAAATTCTTGATTAAATCTCACCTACAAGTAAAAGGTAAAAGATTCATTTTACCATATAAGGTGGTTAATAACAGGTTTGGGGGTTAGGAGAATGACATTTTTGGTGCTATTATTCTGTGCACAGTGTAACCCTATTTTTGACTTTGCTGTTTTTTTTTTTTTCCTCCCCTTGTCATTTATCTATAACACTGCATTTTACATACATATACTTTTGTTTTTTTTCAGATAACTTCAAAAAATGATCTGTTTTACTTTCAGAATAGATCTGTAGAAGTGTAACTATTAACGGACTTCTGTGTGATTTTTTGTTGTTGTTCAGTAGCCCAATTGTGTCTGACTCTTTGTGACCCCATCTGTGTAATTAGTGTTTCTTTTTTTTTATTTTTATTTTTTAAATTTTATTTATTTTTTTAATTTTATTTTATTTTTTATTTATTTATTTTTTTTAATTTTAAAATCTTTAATTCTTACATGCGTTCCCAAACATGACCCCCCCTCCCACCTCCCTCCCCACAACATCTCTCTGGGTCATCCCCATGCACCAGCCCCAAGCATGCTGCACCCTACGTCAGACATGGACTGGCGATTCAATTCTTACATGATAGTATACATGTTAGAATTCCCATTCTCCCAAATCATCCCACCCTCTCCCTCTCCCTCTGAGTCCAAAAGTCCGTTATACACATCTGTGTCTTTTTTCCTGTCTTGCATACAGGGTTTCTTAATTATATATACACACACAATGGGATATTACTCAGCCATAAGAAAGAATTAAATGATGCCATCTGAAGCAACATGGATGGACCTAGAGATTGGCATACTGAATGAAGTAAGGCAGAGAAAGACACATATCATATACCATTTATATGGGGAATCTAAAATATAATATAAATGAACTTATTTACAAAACAGAAGTAGACTTACAGACATAGAAAACAAACTAATGGTTGCCAAAAGGGCAATGGGGGGTGGGGGTGGAGTAGGGATAATTTAGGAGTTTGGGATTAACAGATGCAAATTACTCTCTATAAAATAAGCAACAAGGACCTATTATATAACCTAAGGAGCTATGTATTCAGTAATTTGTAACCTATAATCTTAAAAATAATATATATATAAATACATACAGTTATAAATACATTCAGTTATATATATAACTGAATCACTTTGTTGCATGCCTGAAACCAAGAGAACATTGTGTTTCAATTATACTTCAATAAAAACAAGAGATTAGGTTAACTCTTCTTAAATAGTTGTAAAAGATTGTATTTGTTGGTCAATCTTTTGGTCCCCTTAGCCCTTTCTTTTCCTCCCTTTACATGGCCACTCTGACATGTGCTGTACAGAACTATTTCTGAATCTTGGTGTGTCCAAGTTTTCTTACACAGTTGAGTTGTCACAGAGGGTGCTTCTACTGCCTGAAATTCACTTATACTCAAGTATCTGTGACAAACCGCTCCTTACTCTTCAGATCTGTCTGCCTAACAATACTATTTATAATCAAATTAGTGCTATTTAGAAGATATTTTCTAATTTATAAATAGCATTCACATCCTAATACAAAATACCTAGTTTTAAACACTGAAATTCATAGATTTTCCCATCTTTTGATAATGTTCCAGATATACAAAAATTTTAATTTAAAAGGAGAAAAATACCAAGATTATGTTAGCAGTAGTATATATGATCAAACTTGCTTTTACTCTGTGATAATGAAGTCTTTCCCATTAATTAGTGAAAGTTTTTTGTTGTTGTTGTTGTTGTTGGTTTGTTTTTAATGTTTAAATTTTGAAATAATTGTGTATACACAGGAAGTTGCAACAATAGTAGAGATGTCTAGCATACACTTTTACTTTCTTAATGGTGATATCATACATAATTGTAGTACACTATTCAAACTTTATTTTGGGGGGTTCCAAAATCACTGCAGATGGTGATTGTAGCCATAAAATTAAAAGAATCTTACTCCTTGGAAGGGAAGTTATGAGCAACCTAGACAGCATATTAAAAAGCAGAGACATTACTTTGTCAACAAAGGTCCGTCTGGTCAACACTATGGTTTTTCCAGTAGTCATGTATGGATGTGAAAGTTGGACTATAACGAAAGCTGAGCACCGAAAAATTGATGCTTTTGAACTGTGGTGCTGGAGAAGACTCTTGAGAATCCCTTGGACTGCAAGGAGATCCGACCAGTCCATCCTAGAGGAGATCAGTCTTGGATGTTCATTGGAAGGATTGATGTTGAAGCTGAAGCTCCAATACTTTTGCCACCTGATGTGAAGTGTTGACTCATTGGAAAAGACTCTGATGCAAAGATTGAGAGCAAAAGGAGAGGGGATGACAGAGGATGAGATGGTTGGATGGCATCTCCGACTCAATGGACATGAGTTTGGGTAAACTCCGGGAGTTGGCGATGGACAGGGAGGCCTGGTGTGCAGCAGTTCATGGGATCACAAAGAGTTGGATATGACTGAGCAACTGAAACTGAACTGAACTGATTAAAACTAGGCAACTGACATTGGTACATTGTGGTGATGATTACAGGGTAAGCTGCATTGTATGAAATATAGGTCTTCCTAGGTTTGTGATAAAGCACAGTTTTTGGAACTTTTGGGATATGGGTACTTTTAATTTCTGTTTATTTTCTATAAGATTCCCATAGTTCACAACCTGAATACAGCAGACAAAATTCATTATTGTTATATTTTTTTCTGGAAGTTTCTCAGGCGTTGCAGGGTAAAGAATCTGCCTGCCAATGCAGGAGATGCAAGAGACGTGAGTGTCATTCCTCGGTGGGGAAAATCCTCTGGAGAAGGAAATGGCAACGTGCTCGAGTATTCTTGCCTGAAAAATTCCATGGACAGATGGGCCTCGAGGGCTATTGTCCGTGGGGTTGCAAAGAGTCAAACATGACTGTGCATGCATGCAGATATTCCCTCTGGGATTTCTTCATAGTAATTTGCAGCGTGGGAAGTCATTAATTTTAAAGCAACTCAAGAGATATTAAAAGAGGTTCTCAGGGAATGGGGAACCATGGCTATGTTACTCTAATAACTTTTTTTTAAGCTTTTAATTTTTTAAAGGGTTTAGATTGGAATAATTCCTAGTGAACCTCATGTTTAACATTCTGTGGTTTTGTATACCTTCAAGATATAAGCATTAAAGTCTGAGGAATTTGCATATGATATGCCTAATTTGACAGTTCTCATTTAGAAACTCAATAACATCCCTCTTGCCAGGAGAAGATAGTCTTATTAAATACAGTTATATTTTACTTTATCTAAGTGATATGAATAATCTTATTCAAAAGATAAGCAATAAAATGATGATATGAAGAATATCTTTCTGATATGTGGGAAAACACGTTATTTGCTCTATGATTACATGTATTATCAGAACAAAAGCTGTATTTATTTTGATTGTCAATCATTTGGATGTGCCAGTGACATTATAGGGCATCTTGATTTAAACATGAGTGTCTAACAAATATATTTGCTTCTTCCTTCTTTCTAAATATGCTAAATTCTTAATGGAAAATTATAAAAAAGGTGAACTAGTTGCTAGACTCTGATATTTTAATATAAAAGCATATGAAAAGATAAATCATTGCCATAGGAACAATTCTACTACTCTACAGTGTAATTATCATTGTGATAAGAGATCCAGCTTTTGCTCCTTATAACAACAATATCTTGTTCTTAAAATTCATTCTACCATATATCTTTTAACAACAATATCTGAAAACTTTAAAAAAGCAACACTATAACAAGAGTATGAATTATTTGGAAATTTTTGAGGGTATATGTTGGTATATTATTTTATTTAAAATATATTTTTTGACTATCAACTATTTGATAGGTACTGTGGCTTAGAGTCTAAAATATCACTAGCCTCCTTCTTCTGGTTCTCATTATTCATGCCTCTTTACTATAAAGTTTAACAAAACAACATGAAGTTCAAATACCGATCACTTTTCTTTGTGGGGTTAAAGCGTCTACCTGTAATGCGGGAGACGTGGGTTCGATTCCTGGGTTGGGATGATCTGCTGGAGAAGGAAATGGTAACCCACTCCAATATTCTTGCTTGGAGAACCCCATGGAGAGAGGACCCTGGTGGGCTACAGTCCATGGGATCACAAAGAGTCGGACATGACTGAGCGACTTCACTTCACTTTCACTTTCTTTGTGGCCACCATTCCTTGCTTCTTTGTTGTATAACTCAAGTCCAGACAGACAAACACAGGCACACCCACTCACCTTTTCCCTCTGTAAATTACTCAAAATGAACAGGTTAATTATAGTACATGAGGTAATACCACCAAACATAATCAGTAATTCTAGATTTAGTGTGATTTTTATGACAAAATAAAATTATTTATAATTGATTCTTATATGCTTAATGCTATTGCGTATAGAGCTTAGATAGCAAAAAACTACAGTTTATCTAGAAATAGTATCTGTAATAATTAGGTAATAGGGAATCAATCACTTTTGTATAAATAAGCAGATAGCTTTTAAAAATTTAACAGTAAGCAGCTTCCTCAAAAATACACACACAAACACACACACAGACACATGATTCTTATAGGATAGCTTAGAAATTAGCACATATTAAAGTGATAGAGGATGTGATGTTTGGATGGCATCACCGACTTGATTGACATGAGTTTGAGCAAGCTCTAAGAGTTGGGATTGACAGGGAGGCCTGACATGCTGCAGTCCATGGGGTTGCAAAGAATCGGACAGGACTGAGGGACTAAACTGAACTGAATGCCAGAGTATAGAGCTTCCCAGATGACTCAGTGGTAAAGAATCCTCCTGCAAATGCACGAGAGGCAGGTTTGATCCCTGGGTTCGGAAGATCCCTTTGAAAGGTTGTTACTGAACAATGCAAAGACACAGGGATTCTTGGCATCCAGAGGAGAAGAATTCAGTCTGGGGCCAGCCAGAAATGGGGCTTGATCGCTCAGAGATTTTGTGTAATAAAGTGTTATTAAAGTATAAAGGAGATAGAGAAAGCTTCTGACATAGGCATTAGAAAGGGGCAGAAAGAGTACCTGCTTGCTAGTGTTACCCATGGAGTTATATACTCTCTAATTAGTTATTAGAAATAAAGTAAAAGTGAAGTCACTCAGTCGTGTCTGACTCTTTGTGACTCTTATGAACTGTAGCCTACCATGTTCCTCCTTCCATGGGATTCTCCAGGCAAAAATACTGGAGTGGGTTGCCATTTTCTTTCTCCGGGGGATCTTCCCGACCCAGGGATTGAACCCGGGTCTCCCACATTCCAGGCAGACACTTTAACTTCTGAGCCACCAGGGCAGCAGTGAATCAAAAGAACGTCTGGAGGTTGTAAAGACCTCACTAGACCTACTCCCATAATGGACACCTTAAGATAACAGGATTAGCCAGAAGGTTTTTTCCAGGGACTATCTTCAAGCAGGATATATTATTGTTATATAATCCTAAGGAATGTAGAGAGACAAAAAAGTTTGTCCTTTCCTCCTCCTTGAGAATTCCAGACCCCTCTCTCCTTGGGGACCCCTGGATTTCTTATCAATCTGCCTAGGAAATGACTCTCTCATTCCCCCCCCCCCCCTTTTCTTTTAGGTGAATTATGTTGCCAAGGGAAAGGGGCATCATTTTCTTTCCATAACTACTTCCTGCTGTTTAGGGGCGTGGTCCTTAAATTGTTAAGGCAACATATTCTCCTAACCCTCATATTGAGGGCCTCTGATCCAGGGGCCTCAAGTAATAGTTGGAGGAGGCTATGGCACTCATAGGAGCTTGGACAGCCATTTGTAACTTAAAAGCTTTTAGACAGTTAGAAAACCCCATTATACAGTTACAGATGTAAGGCAAAATAATCATTAAAACAAGTTAAGATCAAAATGAAAAGTCACATTATGTCCATAGTTACATCAGTCTATCTTAAGGTTGTTAGATGTCATCAGTTTAAGAAGAGGCATCACATGCAGTTGTTGTCGAAGGTATTCACAGACTTGGAGAAAGTCTTTTCCTTGAAGTGGATATGTCCACCACAGGAAGTCTTCCACTGATGAAGAGGGGAGCACTCCACAGACCCAGCAGTTAGACTGATTATGAAATGCTGCATAGGAGTGAGCCCAGGACAAGAAGGCATTGTAAAGAGGATCAAACAGCAGACTCAGGACTTTTGGAGTCAGCATAAGTAGGCTCACATAGATTACCAGGCCCATCTGAAAAGTACAAAGTCAGAGCATATAAAGTAAAGACATAAAATGAAGTCACTTAGTTCTCGTCAGGGTACCACCTCTTAACTTGAGTGTGATGTACCCACTAATCAATTCCTGGCACTTTGACAGCTGTGGGAGAAGAAAGAATAACCTGGTAAGGGCCTTCCCAGAAGGGCTCAAGGGATGGGACCCCAGATCCCAATGTTTTATGAGGACCTCAGTTCCTGGCTCAAAGTCTTCCTGGCTAGAGGCTTGCTTGGTCCCGGAGTTCTGTTAATGCCTGTTGAAAAGCTGAGATCTGAGTTACATAGCTAGTTAATTCCAAGGCTTCAGGGTCTATAACAATGCTTGTGCATAAGAAAGGCCTTCCATAAATACATCAAAAGAGGGACAGTCCCTCCTTTTGGGGGCCAGTTCAAGCCCTCATTAAAGCTATGGGTAAGGATTTAATCCAATTGTCCTGTGTTTCTTGAGTTAATTTGCACAGATATCTTTTGATAATGTCATTAGCTTTTTCAAACTTTCCTGAGAATTGGGGTCTCCAGGAACAGTGTAAGTAATATTCTATTCCTAGAGTGTTCGAGCCACATTAGGCATTACTGACAAAATAGAGGCACAGCGCCAACCCCCTCTCCTCATCTTGCAGGCACGGTCCCGGGATGAAGGAGTTAGGCCTTGTGATTCTGACTTGTTGTTTCCTTTCTTTGGTTGAGTTGGCTGAAAAGAATGTTAAGGTGCTTGAGAGAAGCATGAGAAAGCCTTCTACAGTTGTGCCCAGAAAATAATCTATAAAGTAACCATTGACATTTGCTCAAGGATCTTTACAAAGGATGTCCCAGGATGAGCACATAGGCCACAGCTTGAGGCCATGGGAAGGATTGTTATCTGAGACCTGTTTGTGAGGGAAATATTTATGGCAAAAGAAGTTTACTGAGTTTAATGTTTAGGAATAAATAAGAATAGCTAGAAGCCTTTTTAGGAGATAGTGATCTTAAGATGCTAGGGGCAAACAGGATTTGGAAAGATAAGAAATAAACTGAGGAATGTAGTATGAGTTACAATGTAATCACAAGTTAAGTACAGGACACATAAGAGAAAGTAGATAATAGATAGTAAATCCGATTCTGCTGAAGCAGGAACTCTGTTTGAAGGACAACAGTGATTTCTGGAGAAAGTAAATCTGGGTTGGGGAAACTGAAAATGTCAAACCTCTGACCTAATGCTTTTGTCAAAGTATAAAAGAGAACCTGAAGCTTGAAATAAACATGTATTTCTGTACTATGAGTCAGAGGCTACATCATCATCCACCGGCACAGCTCACCCCTTCAGGCTGATTCCCTGGCTGCTGGAGTTGAACTCCAGCACTAGAGCTTTAGACACCCCCTGAGTTACAGCAGCTTTAAAGGCGGATCCATTGTCACTCTAAAGGCTTGTGGCAGCCCACACCTGGGGATAATTTCATGGATTAAAATCTTTATAACCTTAGCCTGCTCACTACAACAGGGAAAAGCCTCAGTCCATCCAGTAAAAGTATCTACCCAAACTTGTAAGCAAGAATATCCATTAGCTTTTGGCATATGAGTAAAATCAATTTCCCAATCCTCTCCAGGATACTTCCCACTTCGTTGTAATCCAGATTTTGCTAGCTTTTCAGTCTTTGGGTTATTTTTTCTGACAAATCTCACACCTTTTGATACTGTTCTTTAAAGTTTTCATTACATTTTTAGTTTCAAACAAACAAGAAGCCATCTGGTAAGTACTCTCTGCACCCAAATGAAAACTCTGCTGTAAACCCTTAAGAATTTTTCATTGAGCATTTTCAGGAATTATTAATCGTCCATCCTCAGACTGTAACCATCTTTTATCAGTAATCTTTGCTCCTCTTTTCTCATATTTTTCTAATTCTTCCTCATTATATTGTGGTTTTTCCTGTTCCATAGGACCTGTCCAGATCAAAGGCATCTGTAGTGAAGGGTTTTGGTTAAGTGCTGCTTTTCTGGCCTCACAGTCACCCAGCTGATTACCTTCAGCTACTTTACTCCCATCCCTGTTGTGTCGTTTGCAAAGCATAGCAGCTACTTCTTTAGGACAATATATAGCAGTTAAAAGTCTCTTGATCTCTCTGAAATGTTTAGTAGGTTCTCCTGTTGCTGTTTTAAACGTCTTTCTTTCCATATAGAAGCATGAGCATGTAAAGTCAAATAAGCATACTTAGAATCAGTGTAGATATTTACCCGCTGCCCTTTGCTTAACTCTAGAGCTCAGATCACAGCCACAAGCTCTGCTAACTGAGCACTGGTTCCCTGGGAGGGAGATTTTGCTTCTAAAACCTGTTCAGCAGTCACCACAGCGTAACCTGCTTTATGCTTTCCATCCCGAACAAAAGAACTGCCACCAGTAAATATTTCCATGTCAGGATTGTCTAATGCGGTATCTGTTAGATCTTTCTGAGCTGTATAGTTTAAAGTTAGGAATTGGGAACAATCGTGATCAGGTGTTTCATTTTCCTTCTCAGGAAGCAAAGTGGTGGGATTTAAATTTCCACAAATTTTAAGCTTAGTTACTGGTCCTTCTAACAACAATGACTGATATTTTAGAAGCCTACTGTCTGTCATCCAAATATTAACCTTAGAATTTAAGATTCCACTCACATCATGAGAAGTCAGTACAGTAAGGTTTTGTCCATTAATTATTTTCAAAGCTTCAGGTGCTAATAAAGCCACTGCCCCGATTACTCTTAGGCAGGGGGTCCACCGCATGAAATTACATCTAATTATCTACTTAGATAAGCAATAGGTTGCTGGTGAGGTCTTCGGGTTGTGTCAAAACTCCCAAGGCCACACCTTTTCTTTCAGTGACAAACAAATAAAATTCTGACCCTGTGGGCAAGCTCAGAGTGGGAGCTTGCAGGAGAGCAGTCTGAAGAACCTTAAAAGCCTTTTGAGTATCTGGAGACCAAACCAGTTTGTCGACTTGGGCCTGCTGAGTTTCAGCTATAAGTGTATATAAAGGCTGGGCAAGTTCCCCAAAACATGGAATCCAAAGGCTACAGTAACCTGTGATTCCCCCAAATCCCCAAAATTGTCTTAAAGTCATAGGTAGGGGATGATTTAGTATAGGTTTAATTCTCTGGGGGCCTATGGCCTTAGTCCCTTCTGATATGATTAGGCCCAGATATCTAATAGATTGTTGACAAAGCTAAGCCTTTTCTCCTGATGCCTTGTAACCGCAGCCTGCCAGAAAGTTTAAGAAATCTTCTGAGGCTCGTGAACAAGCTTCCTCTATCTCAGCACAGAGCAAAATATCATCTACATATTGTAACACCGCTGCTTCAGAGCTATTAAAGTTTTGTAGGTCCTGTGACAAACTTTGTCTAAATAAGTGAGGACTATTATGAAATCCCTGGGGCAAAACTGGCCAGGTTAATTGAGAAGCTGGCTGCATAGGGTCCTTAAAGGCAAATAGAAATTGTTTTTCCTCTGCCAAAGGCGCTGAATAGAAGGCATCTTTCAAATCAATTACTGGGAAATATTTGGCTCATTCAGGAATTTCAGACAATAGAGTATAAGGATTAGGCACCATGGGGTATAAAGGAACTACAGCCTCATTTATTATTCATAAATCTTGGACTAGTCTCCATTTACCATTTTATTTCTTTATATCCAAAATAGGAGTGTTGCATGGATTGTTAAAGGGAAGTAATAGTCCCTGCTTCTTTAAATTCTCAATGATAGGTTTTAACCCTTCCTTAACCTCAGGTTTCAGTGGGTACTGCTTCTTATGTGGAAATAAGTGCAAGTCTTTGAGCTTGACAACTACAGAAATAGCATTTTGTGCTCGACCCACAGATTTTCCATCAGCCCATACTCTAGGACTTACATTTTGTTCAGTTAAAGAGACAGAAAGGGAAGGCTCCATACTCATGAAAACAGAGGCATGGACCTTGTTCAGTAACAGTTCAGTTCAGTTCAGTCACTCAGTCGTGTCCGACTCTTTGCGACCCCATAAATCACAGCACGCCAGGCCACCCTGTCCATCACCAACTCCCGGAGTTCACTCAGACTCGCATTCATCGAGTCAGTGATGCCATCCAGCCATCTCATCCTCGGTCATCCCCTTCTTCTTCTACCCCCAATCCCTCCCAGCATCAAAGTCTTTTCCAATGAGTCAACTCTTCACATAAGGTGGCCAAAGTACTAGAGTTTCAGCTTTAGCATCATTCCTTCCAAAGAAATCCCAGGGTATATCCCTCCCCAAAGGGGTGAAGGAGATTCTGGCATGATCAGAAACTCATGTGAAAATAGCACAGAGTCTCAGTTATAGCTTAAAGAACTGAAGTAATACCTTTTGACTCGTCGAGATAGTCGCATTATGGAAGCGGGTTGGTAAGAAAGTGGGCCAGGGGCTTCAGTTAGCATGGAGTAAGTTGCCCCAGTATCTAAAAGGAAATCAATGGATTGGTCCCCCACAGTTATTAATACCCAGGGTTCCTCGGGTGTAATTAGGATGGGAGCTTGTGTGGGGATCCCTGGGCACCTTCAGCCCTGATTGTCTTGCAGGTCCAATCCCTGGAACCTATGCCTCTGGGAGCAGTTTCTCTTCCAGTGTGGTCCTTTGCAGACCCAACATGGAGCCAGGGGCAGCTTAGATGCCTAAGTATAATCCCGCTTGAGGTGCCCCTCCTTTTCATAGTAATAGCCAGCCCATCTCTTTTCACCTGGGTCCCTCTGGGCATTTTTCTCAGGCTGTTTAAGAACATTTTTCATAGCCATTACGAAGGCTTCCGCCATTTCCTTTGTCTTTTTCTGACTTTCTTTTCTTCATATTCCCTACCAGAATAAACTATCTGAGCCAGTTGTAACAGAGTATCTAGAGACTGATTTGGTCCATACGCCCATTTTAATAATTTCTAGAAGATACCTGGATCCGCCTGAGTTAGAAATCTATCCTTTAAGATCACTTTTCTTTTTAAAAAATATTTTAAAATATAAAGTTATTTTATTTGGAGGCTAATTATTTTAGAATATTGTATTAGTTTTGCCATACATCAACATGAATCCACCATGGGTGTACATGTGTTCCCCATCCTGAACCCCCCTCTGACCTCCCTTCCCATACCATCCCTCTGGGTCATCCCAATGCACCAGCCCCAAGCATCCTGTATCTTGCATTGAACCTGGACTGGTGATTCATTTCATATATGATATTATACATGTTTCAATGCCATTCTCCCAAATCATCCCACCCTCTCCCTCTCCCACAGAGTCCAAAAGACTGTTCTATACATCTGTGTCTCTTTTGCTGTCTCACATACAGAGTTATCATTACCATCTTTCTAAATTCCATATATATGCGTTAGTGTACTGTATTGGTGTTTTTCTTTCTAGCTTACTTCACTCTGTATACTAGGCTCCAGTTTCATCCACCTCATTAGAACTTGATTCAAATGTATTCTTTTTAATGGCTGAGTAATACTCCATTGTGTATATGTACCGCAGCTTTCTTATCCATTCATCTGCTGATGGGCATCTAGGTTGCTTCCATGTCCTGGCTATTATAAACATTGCTGTGATGAACATTGGGGTACACGTGTCTCTTTCAATTCTGATTTCCTTGGTGTGTATGCCCAGTATTAGGATTGCTGCATCATAAGGCAGTTCTATTTCCAGTTTTTGAAGGAATCTCCACACTGTTCTCCATAGTGGCTGTACTAGCTTGCATTCCCATCAACAGTGTAAGAGGGTTCCCTTTTCTCCACACCCTCTCCAGCATTTATTGCTTGTAGACTTTTGGATCACAGCCATTCTGACTGGCGTGAAATGGTAAGATCACTTTTCCCTCTTCACTTTCAGGATCAATCTCAGTGAATCTGTGAAGGGCTTATCTCAGTCTATCTAGGAATTTACCAGGAGCTTCCTTCTCTTCCTGTTCTATGTCTGTCAATTTACCATAGTTTAAAGGACAATATGACTCTGATCCCATCTTCCTTTAGCTGTGTTGTAGTCCCAGTCTGGTTCTGTAATTCGGACCACCTGATTCCCAGTGGGGAGGGTAGTTGTCTCATCCTCCCTCTTCCCTACTGATTCATTACCAAACCATTTATCTCCATAAGCAACCAATTTTCCCAAAAGTCGAGTCTTTGAGTCAGGAGTCAGCATTTGTCCCAAGATATACATCACATCCTTCCAAATAATGTCATAAAGCAGAGTAACGCATTTAAAAGCTCTACTATATTTTTTTCTGGGTCCTCTAAATAGTCTCCCAGATCCTCCTTGATTTTTTGAATTTATTGATAAGGAAAAGGCTTATTAACTCTCATAGACTGAGTATTTCTCCTGGTGGGTGCTTCATGAAGAGGCAACAACTTGTGTTCCTCAGTCTCTCTGGCTGCTCTGTGCATATGATCCCAGAGATAGATTGGAGAAACCTCCTTTTCTTTATCTCTTTGTCTCCTGTCCTCCATCTCATCTTGCAAAGTAGGAGGACAGAAGGGAGCTGAAGGTGTCACACCTAAATCCATACCCTTAGGACCTAAGTCTGGCATATTTCGCAGAGAGAAAAAGGGCAAGACATATGCTACTTCTACCCATTTTTCTTGTTTTCTACAGAACCGGTCTAATTGTAAAACAGTATTATACTTAAGAGACCCTCCAACCGGCCACCATTTGCCATCCTCCACTGGATACTGTGGCCATGCAGTATCACATAGGAAGACCAGGTGTGTCTTCTTTAAGCCCTGGGGATCAAATCTATCCGTTTTTTCAGGATAGAGTTCAAAGGAGTGAGGCTGGAATTGTTAGCTCTCATCTGTAAGAGAGAAAAAAAGTGACCAGTGCCCTCTTTCTACCGGAGGCATCCCTCCCTGCTCTAGATTGGGGTATAGACAGAATTTACACCAAAGCTTTTCTTTCCTGGTCGGATTTAGTCTGTCCCTTACTGATGCAGGTGACCTACTCGTCCTTCCCGGTTCTACCACCAAGATGGAGTGGAGATGCATCAGGGGTAGGCCTGAAGGCATCCCTGACTGATGTCCAGCTCCTCACCATCAAAACCTGGCTTGCCTCTGATGCCACCCGGGGTGTAATTAGAGTAATCTTCTGGAATGTCTCCCAGGCTAAAACTGCTGGGGGAAACAATCGTCACCTGAGTGCCTGTACATGACCCTGAGTATATTCCTGACCACAATAAGACTGATACAAACATAAAACTGAGATGTTCCTTTCAAGAGTCATGACACCAGTATGAGTCTCCTCTAGTCCACTAAGAGCCAGCATTACCAAAGTAAAAAAAAAAATCCATTGTAGCTCCAATCTGAGTAACCTTTAACCTCAGAGATCCTCTTGGAGCTAGAGCTCCATCTAGCTTCCAAACTTTCCATGCCTAGTGAGGCTAGGCGCTTTCTAACTATCAATCCGAGCTTGGGATCTAAGTAACAGTATACAGTAACAGCATAGATCACAAGTCCTTTGAAAGTCTGTGATCCGACAGATTAGTTTAGTACTTCTAATTCCCAAGGAGTTATGAAATGGTCAAAGAGACCAAACAGTTTGACCGAGAAAGGAGAGTTCAGTCCACACACTTTGGGCATTTCTGGTTGGTTCCCAAAGGAGACATTGGGTGCCTCTTGGCATTGGCAGGTTGGTATAAACCCCCGACAGGTTTCTGCCATAAGCCATATGAGATTGACGTGGAACCGCAGATCAGGGCTCCTCACTTGCTTCACATAGGGCATTTCATTCATTCACACAAGTTAGTAAAGTACAGCAGAAAATATGTTCGCTAGGAGGAAAAAGAACTACAACTCCAAGAATCCTTATCTTGTCCTGAAGAATCCCGGATGAGCCCCCAAGATGAAAGGTTGTTGCTGAATGACCCAAAGACACCGGGATTTTTGGCCTCCAGAGGAGAAGAATTCAATTGGGGGCCAGAGATGAGGCTTGATCCCTCAGAGCTTCTGTGTAATAAAATTCTATTAAACTATAAAGGAGATAGAGTTGAGAAGGCAATGGCAACTCACTCCAGTACTCTTTCCTGGAAAATCCCATGGACAGAGGAGCCTGGTAGGCTGCAGTCCATGGGGTCATGAAGAGTCAGACACGACTGAATGACTTCACTTTCACTTTTCACTTTCCACTTTCATGCATTGGAGAAGGAAATGGCAACCCACTTCAGTGTTCTTGCCTGGAGAATCCCAGGGATGGGGGAGCTTGGTGGGCTGCCATCTATGGGGTCGCACAGAGTTGGACATGACTGAAATGACTTAGCAGCAAAGGAGATAGAGAAAGTTTCTGACATAGACATCAGAAGGGGCAGGAAGAGTACCCGCTTGCTAGTGTTAGCCATGGAGTTATATACTCTATATTACAGTGAATCAAAAGATTGTCTGGAGGTTGTAAAGACCTCACTAGACCTACTCCCATAATTTATACCTTAAGATAACAGGATTAGCTAGAAGGTGTTTTCCAAAGACTATCCTCAAGCAGGATATATATTATTGTTACATAATCCTAAGGAATGTAGAGAGACAAAAAAGTTTGTCCTTTTCTCCTCCTTAAGAATTCCAGACCCCTCTCGCCTTGGGGACCACTGGATTTCTTATCAATCTGCCTAGGAAATGACTCTCTCACTTTGGAAAAGGAAATGGCAACCCATTCCAATATTCTTGCCTGGGCAATCCCATGGACAGAGGAGACTAGT
Organism: Ovis canadensis; assembly: GCF_042477335.2. Classification (NCBI taxonomy): domain Eukaryota; kingdom Metazoa; phylum Chordata; class Mammalia; order Artiodactyla; family Bovidae; genus Ovis; species Ovis canadensis. Next base: position 18,368,368 of record NC_091266.1, read on the forward strand.
TGGTTACAGTCCATGGGGTTGCAAGAGTTAGACACAACTGAGCACATGCACACGCACCCACACATGCACACACACACACACACACACACACATGCTACAGGAGAGTAGATTCATTAGATTTCTTTAAAAAAATGTATTTGCTTGAGAGTGATTTCTAGAGGCAACACAGGTATTTATTTAGTGCTATGTGTTTGTTGAGTCGCTAAGTCATGTCTAAACATTTGTGACCCCATGAACATGCCAGTCTTCCCTGTCCTTCACTATCTATGTGTTTTAAATTGTTCTAAAATATTCTGAAAAAAATCACAAAACAGTTTGTCTATAAGGTGTATTTAGCTTATTTTAAGAAGGAAATCAAGTCACATGAAGTGAATAGTTAAAATATTAATTTATGTGAAATAATAAAGACACTCTGTAGTTTCCTAGATCAGGATAAATGAAAAAAAGAAACCATTTAGGCAACAACATCTTAGGAGATTTTATTAACTGCAGATAATCCCCAATTACTGGTTTTATGTTAAATTCCCTACCAAATATTGACTAATATAGAGGCTTTTTATCCATTCAATGAGCTTAAAATTTATATAAACTTCTTTAGTCCCATACCGCTCTGAACACCCAACATTCACCGCCTCTGTCTTATTACCATTTAATATGGGAGACTTCCCTGGTGGCTCAGACAGTAAAGCGTCTGCCTATAGTGTGGGAGACCCGGGTTCAGTCCCTGTCAGGGAATGTTTAACAGGAGGATTCCTACGTGTTGTCTCTCATAAATCCTCTGTTCCTTATCAGCTTCTGCCAGAAGTGAGTGGAACTGCAGGCAGCTCTCAGGACTGAGGTCATTGTGTGAGGCAGGCTTGGGTCTCCTTTAGAAAACATTCTCTTTATGACAAAACTGCTTAGTCTCATCCCCTTTTTTTCTTGAGATATGCATTGTCTCCTGACCTTATGACCATCATTATCCCTTGGTAATGGTTACCGTACATTTGGTTTTCTGATCATTATCACTGATGAAAGAAATTTATTGTACTACAGCCTATATATACTCACAGAAAAATCATTAAAGCACCTTTGCTCCATCAGAGCTTAAGTCCCCGTGTCATTTCTCTCTCTCTCTCTCTCTCTCTCTCTCTCTCTCTCTCTCTCTCTCTCTCTCTCTCTCTCTCTCTCTCACTGTCTGGCTAATTCTCAGGAGCATAGAGACCCGTCGTGCTCACTCTCCTGCCCAGGCTTCTAAGACCCTCTAGTGAAGGCACTCTGTGAAGGCACTCTGTGCCTTCACCTCCTCGAGAGGGCACCTGGTGCCTTTGTGAGTGATGCAACATCTGTATCAAGAGCTTTACTGGTTTTCTGCGTAAATCAGGGAATAACAGCTTCTTTCTCTCCTTCACTTTCTTATCGTCGACTCCGGACCACCAGGTTCTGGTCCATTAAGGATCCCAACAAATCCTTGGGTCGAGAAGATCTCCTGGAGAAGGAAATGGCAACCCACTACAGTATTCTTGCCTGGAAAATCCCAGGGATGGAGGAGCCTGGTAGGCTACAGTCCATAGGGTCGCGAAGAGTTGAACACGACTGAAAATCTTCACTTCACTTCACTTCATGGGGGACTGAGATGGTGTAAGTAGACAGGCATGCTCTTTTCTATAACTAAATGACATAATACTTCACAGGAATTTTGCTGCTCTATCCTCTTTTCCCCTTATTTACTCTAGGTTTTATAAATGCAGACAGCTTTGCTCATCATTCTCAATTTCATTTATGTGCCAGACCATTGCTTGCTCATTCTTGTCATTTAATAAATACTTTAAAGCATGAAAGAAATCGCCTACTTCATTTCTAAGTGAGTGCTCTTCAAATTTGTGCCATAATTATTGTCTAATTTTAGACTTTCAGGGGAGCTTATAAATCATATCATCCACACATTCGATTGTACTAATGAAAAGTTTAATAACTTGTCAAAGGAAACATAATTAGGTTAGTGAAAACTTTACAACTTCCTCCCAGGGAGGTTTTCTATTCCTTCTGAGACTAAACCTTGATTTTCTCAGGGATCATTTCTATTAATACATAAGACTTTCAAATCCCATTCACATTCGTTTACTTTAACCTATTGTGAATGTTCAGTCTAGATAAGCTTTGTAGCATGCTCATTATATTTTGCACATACTTAGCCTTTGATTATCTAAAAATCTAGGTCATTTCTCACATGGAATAATGCTGTATTTCTCTATAATACATTATGTGTTAATTCTGTGCACTGAATTAATAGCCAAGGTTTTTATAGCATACTCTGTTGGAGAAGGCAATGGCAACCCACTCCAGTACTCTTGCCTGGAAAGTCCCATGGTCGGTGGAGCCTGGTAGCCTGAAGTCCATGGGGTCATGAATAGTCAGACATGACTGAGAGACTTCACTTTCAATTTTCACTTTCATGCATTGGAGAAGGAAATGGCAACCCACTCCAGTTTTCTTGCCTGGAGAATCACAGGGACGGGGTAGCCTGGTGGGCTGCCATCTATGGGGTCACAAAGAGTTGGACATGGCTGAAGTGACTTAGCAGCAGCAGCAGCAGCTTGATGCTGACATTTTGTTTGTTTGGAGGCTTCTCTCTGGTATACTAAAGTGAATGTGTTGACAATCATCTTCCTTGTAGATGTTATAATACTAATTATTGGTAGAGAATCCTAACTCCACTAGCATAAAATGGCTTCATGAACTCAAATTCCCAGTGAAAAATGTGGGTGATCTCGAATTTCTACGTAGGTTAACTTTAGTAGCATTGAAACAATATAGAGGTTATAAAAAAACAATAAAAATAAAACAAACAAAAAATACCTGATTAATTGGGGTTTACTGAGAAATGATTAAAGTCAATTTAGCAAGAGTCTTACATATGTATGTGCATAAAAGTATATGTGAGTGTTTTATACATAAGTACAAGAAGTGAATGCTGTACTGTGCTGTGCTTATCACTCTGTTGTGTCTGACTCTTTGCAACTCCATGGACTACAGCACTCCAGGCTTCCCTGTCCTTCAGTATCTCTTGGAGTTTGCTCAAACTTATGTCCATTGAGTCAGTGATGCCATCCAACCATCTCATCTTCTGTGGTCCACTTCTTCTCCTGCCCTCAATCTTTCCCAGCCTCAGAGTCTTTTCCTCTGTTGGCTCTTTGCATCAGGTGGCCAAAGTATTGGAGCTTCAGCTTCAGCATCAGACCTTCCAATGAATATTCAGGGTTGATATTCTTTAGGATTGACTGGTCTGATCTTGCTGTCTAAGGGACTCTCAAGAGTCTTTTCCAATACCACATACAAAAGTATCAAATCGTTGTTTTACACTTAAAACTAATATAATATTTTCAGTCAAATATACTTCAATTAAAAAAATGTAAAATGGAAATAAAAGAACAATCAGAAAATAAAACAAAGTAGTAAAGGAAAATATTAATATATTGGTCATGAGTTCAAATGAAATAATCCAACTAAAGTGTTCAAGTCATGAATTAATAAAATGGATAAAACACTGAGTGGTCATTAACTATGTGTTAACTTTTATTGCTATTACCACAATTATCACAAAATATGGTTCTTAAGAGAAGTTATCAAAAGTTTAAAAACATGATAATTACAACCAGGAAAAGATTTAAAGTGGTTTCTAACAAATGACATAAATTTGAAAGAAGAGGAATAATAACTGTTTAGGAGAAAATATATTGAAGTCTTACTAGTAGATATGTTAGCAAGATCACATGCCCATTGCTATTTTATATGTAATTCACTATGTTTTCCATTATCCTTGGAAAAAATAGGCATTTTTTAAATAATTAGGGAAAAATAATGTTATGAAGGTGTAAGAAATGCCCTACTATGATACCTACAATACAGTATTGTTGTCATATGCTGTGATAAAATTTACATGAAATTTATCACTTAATTCTTAGAAAATATGAATTCTGTAACATATAATAAACTTAATCAAACACAATATGTTTTTATCTTCTTATAATAACATTCAGTTTAGTTCAGTCATTTAGTCGTGTCTGACTCTTTGTGACACCATTAACTGCAGCACAACAGGCTTCCCTGTCCATCACCAACTCCTGGAGATCACTCAGACTCATTTCCATCATGTCTGTGCTGCCATCCAACCATCTCATTTTTTGTCTTCCCCTCCTCCTCCCGCCTTTAATCTTTCCCAGCATCAGGATCTTTTCCAGTGAGTCAGTTCTTCGCATCATGTGGCCAAACTATTGGAGCTTCAGTTTCAGCATCAGTCTGTCCAATGAATATTCAGGACTGATTGCCTTTACAATGGACTGGTAAGGTCTCCTTGCTGTCCAAGGGACTCTCAAGAGTCTTCTCCAACACCACAGTTCAAAAACATCAATTCTTCAGTGATCAGCTTTCTTTATAGTTAAACTCTCAAATCCACACACGACTGCTAGAAAAACCATAGCTTTGACTAGACAGACCTTTGTTGGTAAAGTAATGTCTCTGCCTTTTAATTTTTTAATAATGTCACCGTATACTGTCTAGGTTGGTCATAGTTTTTCTTCCAAGGAGCAAGTGTCTTTTAATTTTATGGCTGCTGTAACCATCTTCAGTGATTTTGGAGTCCAAACAAATAAAGTCTCTCATTATTTCTAATGTTTCCACATCTTTCTGCCATGAAGTGATGGGACCAAATGCCATGATCTTCGTTTTCTGAATGTTGAGTTTTAAGTCTGCTTTTTCACTCTCCTCTTTCACCTTCATCAAGAGGCTCTTTAATTTCTCTTAGCTTTCTGCCATAAGGTTTGTGCCATCTGCATATCTGAGGTTATTGACAATTCTCCTGGCAATCTTGATTCCAGCTTGTGCTTCATCCAGCCAGAATTTTGCATGATGTATCCTGCATATAAGTTAAATAAGCTGGCTGACAATATACAGTCTTGATGTGCTCCCTTCCTGATTTGGAACCAGTCTGTTATTCCATGTCCAATTTTAACTGTTGCTTCTTGACCTGCATACAGGTTTCTCAGGAGGCAAGCAGGGTAGTTTGATATTCCCATCTCTTTAAGAATTTTCCACAGTTTGTTGTAATCCACACAGTCAAAGGCTTTGGTGTAATCAAAAAAGCAGAAGTAGTTTTTTTTTTTCTGGAACTCTATTGCTTTTTCTATGATCCAACAAATGTTGTCAATTTGATTTCTGACTCCTCTGTCTTTTCTAAACCCAGACTGAACATCTGGAAGTTCATAATTCATATACTGTTGAAGTCTAGCTTGGAGGATTTTGAGCATTACTTTGTTAGTATGTGAAATGAGTTCAATCATGCAATAGTTTGAACATTCTTTGGCATTGCCTTTCTTTGGGATTGGAATGAAAACTGACTTTTACCAGTCCTGTGGCCACTGCTGAGTTTTCCAAATTTGCTGGCATATTGAGTACAGCACTTTTATAGTATCATCTTTTAGGATTTTATATAACTCAGCTGGAATTTCATCATCTCCACTAGCTTTGTTCATTGTGATGCTTCCCAAGGCCCATTTGACTTTGCCCTCCAGGATGTCTGGCTCTAGGTGAATAATCATACCATCGTGGTTATCTGTCATTAAGATATTTTATATACAGTTCTTCTGTGTATTTCTGCCACCTCTTCTTAATATTTTCTGCTTCTGTTAGGCCCATACTGTTTCTGTCCTTTATTGTGTCCGTCTTTGCATGAAATATTTCCTTGGAATCTCTAATTTTCTTGAAGAGACCTCTAGTCTTTCCCATTCTTTTGTTTTCCTCTCTTTCTTCGCATTATTCACTCAAAAAGACTTTCTTATCTCTCCTTGCTATTCTCTGGAACTCTACAATCAGATACTTACATCTTTCCTTTCCTCCTTTGCCTCTCACTTGTTTTCTCAGCTATTTGTAAGGCCTCCTCAGACAGCCATTTTGCCTTTTTGCATCTCCCCACAACCCCTGCTCCCTCCCCCCTCACCCCCCCACCCCCGCCCCAGGGATGGTTTTGATCACTGCCTCGTGTGTAATGTTATGAACCTCCATCTATACTTCTTCAGGCACTCTGTCTATCAAATATAATCCCTTAAATATATTTGTCACTTCCACTGGATAATTGAAAGGGATTTGATTTAAGTCCTGTCTGAAAGGCCAGTGATTTTCCCTACTTTCTTTAATTTAAGTCTATTTTTCAATAAATGTTTCATGATATGAACAATAGTCAGCTCTCAGGTTGGTTTGGTTTTTGCTGACTCTATAGTGCTTCTTCATCTTTGGCTGCAAAGAATATGATCAATCTGATTTCACTATTGACCATCTGGTTATGTCCATGTGTAGAGTTGTCACTTGTGTTGTTGGAAAAGGGTGTTTGCTGTGACCAGTGCATTCTCTTGGCAAAACTCCATTAGCCTTTGCCTTGCTTCCCTGGGGGTTCTCAGTCCCTTTGCCAGATCCCAAGGTTGGAAATCTCTTGTGTGACCTAAACTTTTGCAAAAGCGAGAGAACTTCTTTGGTATAATTATTCTCCAGTTTGTGGGTCATCTTCTTGGTGGTTCCATAGTGGAGCTAATAGTGACCCTCATCAAGAGGAGTTATGTCGCATGCCTCCCAGGTGTGCTGCAGCCAGAGACCCTGTCCCCACAGCCAGCTTCTGCTGACTCATGTCTCCTCAGGAGACACTCAGAGACTCAAAGGCAGGTCTGGCTCACTCTCTTGTGGAGGCAATTGCTCCTTTTCCTGGGCCCTAGTGCACACAAGCTTTTGTTTCTGTCCTCTGAGCATCTCTCGAGGGTATGAGATTTGATTTTAAATGCAATTGCACTTCTCCTGCCATCTTGTTGTGGCTTCTCCTTTGTTCTTGGATGCAGGGTATCTTTTTTTTGTTGGGATCCAACATTCTCCTGTTGATGGTTGTTCAGCAGCTAGTTGCGATTTCAATGTGTTCTCACAGGAGAAGATGGGTGCATCTCCTTCTATTCAACCATCTTACTTAGTCCATAAGCAGGTGTGAGATTAGTGAAACAGTAAAGCTCATAGTTTGGGTTTTTGCTTCAGTCTCATCCTCTACCAACAGGTTATTTTTTTATCTTCTTTATCTTGAGTTAATGCATCTGCTAGGTTTTGACTTTGGAATAAGTCACAGCTTTTCTGTGTTATAATCTGGTGCCTACCGCCTTCCCTATAATTATTTTTTTTAATTATTGCATTATACGGAAACTCATAATCAATGTTCTTATTTAAAAAAATCTTTCAAAAAAGGAGGTTGCGAATATTTCACTCAGCAATCTGATGCAGAAATTATGCTATGTTATTATAAAACTTTTTCAATCATACATGGGAGAGTAAGTTTAAAATTTTCAGTAGTAAATATTATAGCTTCTTTGATTATAATCACCTTATCTATAGATGTTTGATGGTCCTATTGGCACAGGACTCAGTGGATGTGTTTGGGAAAAGAATGATACAATTTAAAGATATTTACAACATATTTATATAACTATGTATGAAAGACACATTTCTATTTATCTTCATTTTAAAGTTACACTCAACCATTCAACTAGTACCTGATGATGTCTCCTATTGCTCTCAAAAGAAATGGTCTTACTGTTATTTTTTGGTATCATCTGATAAACTTAGATAATTACTGAATCAGTCTTCCTGGCAACTTGTAAAAGGAAAAAAAAAAAATTGAACCCTTATTAATGCTAATAGGTCACTTTGGTAACAGAAAATTATTGTATCCACTGAGTCTTGTTGGCTAGAACATTGACCTTGTAACTTAAAACAGTTAATATAATTTACCTATTAGAATTTAATTACAACTAATATTGTGTTCTCTTGAAGAAATCTGTTGCTTATTTTCAGATGGCAGTAAACACTCTCAGTCTCAGATCTTCACATTTGCTTCAGCAAGTCGTGCAACAGTAGTGTTATTTAGATGCTTACTATTGGCGGCCTTCATTGCTGACTTAGTCGCTTTTGACAATTAACAACCAGCTTGTTAGAAACCAAAGATTTTGCAGGCAAATATAGGACTGTTATATATAACTATCCAAGTAAGTAGGTCAGTAAATGAGGCAAGAACAGCATCACCATCATGTTCATATGTCACTGTTTACTTGTTGGACATTCTTCCTCTAAAAGTGATTATCAATCAACTGAAAGTTAAACATATAATATGTAGATGACCTACATGGGGGGTTATAACTACTCACTACCCACTCATTACTCATTCAAATGCTGTATTATCTACTAGTGGTGTGCCAATGTTTATTACACCTGGATCAGAGAATTGTAAAAGAAAAAAAAAAATACTCTCTATCGATGGGACAGGATTATTTTGTATAATTTGTGCTATCTCAGGAAAGTCGTTGTTTTGTTTTTGTTTTAAGTTCTAAAGAGATAACAACCAAAGACATACAGATAGCCCCACAGACCATGAGAAGATACTTAACATCACTAATCATCAGGAAAATAAAAATCAAACTCACAATGAGATATAACATCACATATGTTAGAATGACTATCAACAAAGAGACATAAAAATTAAAAGTGTTAAGGGAAATTTGTACACTATTGATAGGATTATAAACTGGTGCAGCCACTATGGAAAACAGTATGGATGTTCCCAAAAGGATTAAAAATAGAACTATAGTTGAATCCATTGTTCCATTTCTAGATATTTACCATAGACATAAGAAAGTAAAAATATTAATTTGGAATGATACATGTACCCCAATGTTCACTGCAGCACTCAACCATGAAAAGAAGGAAATTATGCAATTTGCAGCAACATGGATAAATCTAGAGATTATAATACTAAATGATATGTCAGAAAAAAATATTATATCACTTATATGTGGGATCTGAAAAAAAGATGCAAATTAACTTATTTAAAAAAAAAAAACAGAAATAGACCCACAAACATAGAAAATAAATTTATGGTTAGGAAAATGGGGAGGGACAAATTAGGAGGATTAACATATGCACAGTACTATACATAATATAGACTGGAGGAGAGCATGGCAACACTCTCCAGTATTCTGGCATGGAGAATCCCATGGAAAGAGGAGCTAGAGGTCTACAGCCCACAGGGTCACATAGAGTTGGACATGGCTGAAGCTACTTAGCATACACATACATAATAGAGATAAGCAACAAGCACCTACTGTATACACAGAGAACTATAGTCAATATTTTATAATAACTTATAAGGGAAAAGAATCTGAAAAAAGAGTAGATAGGTAGGTAGGTAGATACATAGATAGATGCATAACTGAATCACTGTGATACCCCTAAAACTTATATGACATTGTAAATAAATTATACTTCAGTTAAATAAAGTCAAAATACCACAACAGCATATAATTAGCATTTTATTGAAAACTGGTTACTGCAGCCTAGTGAAGTTGACACATCAAAAGATCATCACTCATTGTGCTATGTGAAAGTGAAAGTGAAGTCGTGTCTGACTCTTTGCAACCCCATGGCCTACCAGGCTCCTGCTGCAATTCATGGGGTCTCAAAGAGTTGGACACGACTGAGTGACTGAACTGAATTGAACTGAAAAGTTAAAAACATGATTCTATCCTTGTAAAATGTGAACAAGATAATTATAGTGATCTATATATCTTCTAAAATTTCATAAGTAAAAATATCTTGCATTAAGTTCAAAAAGTATTATGATAAGACTTTAACCATACAAGCTGTAATTTAGTTCAAAACTGCTCCTTCTGAACTTCAGTAGCCTCTTTTGTCAAATGAAGGGTTTCTATCTCTGGTCTGTAAGGATTCTCCTTTGTAAAAGGAACATTTTTAGCTTCTAGGGAAGAAAACTACACATTTCTAATAATTAATTTGAATAGTAACATCTTATCTACTAGATGTTCTAACTAAAATAAAAACATTTCAAATTTCTTATGGCAAACTTAGCCAAAATTTTCAAAATAATTTGTCAATATTAATTGGATAATTATATAAATATAATGGATATCCCATCCAGAATGCTAGAGGTGAATTAGTAAAGATGTTGACCCTTGAGAAAATTACAGTAAAGCAGTCATGACTGTAATTTGATCATCTAAATTAGTCTGTGTGAATTTATTAAAGATACAGAGATGGACAGATGTGGTTTCTTCATATACTAGGACTTTTCCCAATAGTAAAATTCAGGGCGGCTGCGAGAGGAGCTACCCCACGTCCGAGGTGAGGGGCAGTGGCCTAGAGTGCCAGGCTGCAATGGCGCAGAAATGGCCGAGAGGAGATACCCTGCATCTGAGGTCAGGGGTGGTGGCCGGGAGGAGACACCCCGAGTCCGAGGTCAGGGCCGTTGCCAGGAGAAGCCACCTCCCGCCTAAGGCCACGGGCAGTGACCTTGAGGAGCCACCCCAAGCCCAAGGCCAGGGGCAGCAGCTGGGAAGAGCCACCCACACCCGAGGCCGAGGCCAGCGGCCGGGAGGAGCAACCTGAGCAGTGGTGGCTGCGTAGGCACAGGAGGGCCTAGAGGAGCTACCCCACGTTGAAGGTCAGGAACGGTGGTGGTAAGGAGATACCGCTCGTCCAAGGTAAGGAACAGCAGCTGTGCTTTGCTGGAGCAGCCATGAAGAGATACCCCACGCCAAGGTAAGAGAAACGCAAGTAAGATGGTAAGTATTGCAAGAGGGCATCAGAGGGCAGACACAGTGAAACCATACTCACAGAAAACTAGTCAATCCAATCACACTAGGACCACAGCCTTGTCTAACTCAATGAAACCAAGCCATGCTTGCAGGACAACCCAAGACAGGCGGGTCATGGTGGAGAAGCCTGACAGAATGTGGTCCACGGGAGAAGGGAATGGCAAGCCACTTCAGTATTCTTGCCTTGAGAACCCCATGAACAGTATGAAAAGGCAAAATGATAGTATACCAAAAGAGGAACTCCCCAGGTCATTAGGTGCCCAATATGCTACTAGAGATCAGTGGAGAAATAACTCCAGAAAAAATGAAGGGATGCAGCCAAAGCAAAAACAATACCCAGTTGTGGATGTGACTGGTGATAGAAGCAAGATCCTATGCTATAAAGAGTAATATTGCATAGGAACCTGGAATGTCAGGTCCATGAATCAAGGCAAACTGGAAGTGGTCAAACAAGAGATGGCAAGGGTGAACATCGACATTCAACATCGACATTCGAGAAATCAGCCAACTAAAATGGACTGGAATGGGTGAATTTAACTCAGATGACCATTACATCTACTACTGCGGGCAGGAATCCCACAGAAGAAATGGAGTAGCCATCATGGTCAACAAAAGAGTCAAAAATGCAGTACTTGGATGCAGTCTCAAAAATGATAGAATGATCTCTGATCGTCTCCAAGGCAAACCATTCAATATCACAGTTATCCAAGACTATGCCCCAACCAGTAACACTGAAGAAACTGAAGTTGAACGGTTCTATGAAGACCTACAAGATCTTTTAGAACACCCAAAAAAGATGTCCTTTTCATTATAGGGGACTGGAATGCAAAAGTAGGAAGTCAGGAAATGCCTGGAGTAACAGGCAAATTTGGCCTTGGAATGCAGAATGAAGCAGGACAAAGACTAATAGAGTTTTGCCAAGAAAATGCACTGGTCATAGCAAATACCCTCTTCCAACAACACAAGAGAAGGCTCTACACATGGACATCACCAGATGGTCAACACCAAAATCAGATTGATTATATTCTTTGCAGCCAAAGATGGAGAAGCTCTATACAGTCAACAAAAAAAAAAGACCAGGAGCTGACTGTGGCTCAGATCATGCACTCCTTGTTGCCAAATTCAGACTTAAATTGAAGAAAGTAGGGAAAACCGCTAGACCATTCAGGTATGACCTCAATCAAATCCCTTATGATTATACAGTGGAAGTGAGAAATAGATTTAAGGGCCTAGATCTGATAGATAGAGTGCCTGATGAACTATGGAATGAGGTTTCTGACATTGTACAGGAGACAGGGATCAAGACCATTCCCATGGAAAAGAAATGCAAAAAAGCAAAATGTCTCTCTGGGGAGGCCTTACAAATAGCTGTGAAAAGAAGAGAGGTGGAAAGCAAAGGAAAAAGGAAAAATATAAGCATCTGAATGCAGAGTTCCAAAGACTAGCAAGAAGAGATAAGAAAGCCTTCTTCAGTGATCTATGCAAAGAAATAGAGGAAAACAACAGAATGGAAAAGACTAGAGATCTCTTCAAGAAAATTAGAGATACCAAGGGAATATTTCACGCAAAGATGGGCTCAATAAAGGACAGAAATGGTATGGACCTAACAGAAGCAGAAGATATTAAGAGGAGGTGGCAGGAATACACAGAAGAATTCTACAAAAAGATCTTCACGACCCAGATAATCATGAGGATGTAACCACTAATCTAGAGCCAGACATCTTGGAATGTGAAGTCAAGTGGGCCTTAGAAAGCATCACTACGAACAAAGCTAGTGAAGGTGATGGAATTCCAGTTGAGCTGTTTCAAATCCTGAAAGATGATGCTGTCAAAGCGCTGTACTCAATATACCAGCAAGTTTGGAAAACTCAGCAGTGGCCACAGGACTGGAAAAGGTCAGTTTTCATTCCAATTCCAAAGAAAGGCAATGCCAAGGAATACTCCAACTACCACACAATTGCACTCATCTCACTTGCTAGTAAAGTAATGCTCAAATTCTCAAAGCCAGACTTCATCAATACATGAACCGTGAACTCGCTGATGTTCAAGCTGGTTTTAGAAAAGACAGAGGAACCAGAGGTCAAATTGCCAACATTCACTGGATCATGGAAAAAGCAAGAGAGTTCCAGAAAACCATCTATTTCTGCTTTATTGACTATGCCAAAGCCTTTGAACTGTGTGGATCACAATAAACTGTGGAAAATTCTGAGAGAGATGGGAATACCAGACCACCTGACCTGCCTCTTGAGAAACCTATATGCAGGTCAGGAAGCAACAGTTAGAACTGGACATGGAACAACAGAGTGGTTCCAAATAGGAAAAGGAGTACATCAAGGCTGTATATTGTCACCCTGATTATTTAACTTATATGCAGAGTCCATCATGAGAAACGCTGGACTGGAAGAAACACAAGCTGGAATCAAGATTGCTGGGAGAAATATCAATAACCTCAGATATGCAGATGACACCACCCTTATGGCAGAAAGTGAAGAGGAGCTAAAAAGCCTCTTGCTGAAAGTGAAAGAGGAGAGTGAAAAAGTTGGCTTAAAGCTCAACATTCAGAAAATGAAGATCATGGCATCTGGTCCCATCACTTCATGGGAAATAGATGGGGAAACAGTAGAAACAGTGTCAGACTTTATTTTTTGGACTCCAAAATCACTGCAGATGGTGAATGCAACCATGAAATTAAAAGACGTTTACTCCTTGGTAGAAAAGTTATAAGCAACCTAGATAGTATATTCAAAAGCAGAGACATTACTTTGCCGACTAAGGTCCATCTAGTCAAGGCTATGGTTTTTCCTGTGTTCATGTATGGATGTGAGAGTTGGACTGTGAAGAAAGCTGAGCGCCAAAGAATTGATGCTTTTGAACTGTGGTGTTGGAGAAGACTCTTGAGAGTCCCTTGGACTGCAAGGAGATCCAACCAGTCCATTCTGAAGGCGATCAACCCTGGGATTTCTTTGGAAGGAATGATGCTAAAGCTGAAGCTCCAGTACTTTGGCCACTTCATGTGAACAGTTGACTCATTGGAAAAGACTGTGATGCTGGGAAGGATTTGGGGCAGACGGAAAAGGGGACGACCGAGGATGAGATGGCTGGATGGCCTCACGGACTCGATGGACGTGAGTCTGAATGAACTCCGGGAGGTGGTGATGGACAGGGAGGCCTGGCGTGCTGAGATTCATGGGGTTTCAAAGAGTCGGACACGACTGAGCGACTGAACTGAACTGAAAATTCTAAACTCATTAAAATTTAAAAATCTGAATATAAAATTCTTTGGTTGATCTTAGTAACATGTGTAATATATTTTGTCTGAACTTTGGTTTTTGTCCTTTTCTCTTCAAAGTTTCAACCAGGCTTCTTTCAACTTTAGAGCTAAAGCTTTAAAACCTACAGTTTAAAACTTAAATTCTTCTCATTTAATCGAATCTATGTCTATCTTTGAAAAAGTTATAGTGAAAGCACCTGATTACATATCAGTGAAAATTTTACTTGTCTTTGAAAGTAATATAATATATGAGTCAATTTAGTCTTGGGTTCATTCCAGGTTAACAGTGTAATTTACACATTAGCTCTAGGTTTTATGTTTTTATTTTTTATTTTTATTTTTTATTTTTTTTGTCTTCTGTAGGTATTTGTAATGTTGGGTTTTCTTTGTTGCTTTTCTTGTTTTGTCACGTTGGCTGGACCATGAGGCCCAGGTATTTGGTCAAACATTAATCTGGGTGTTTCTGTGAGGGTGTTTTTAGATAATACTGACATTTAGTAGTTAACCTTTAGTAGATTTTTAGTAAAGGGGGTTGACTTTTATAATGTGCGCCTCATCCAATATGTTAAAAGTCTGAACAAAACGAAAAAACCCAGCATCCCTAGAGCAATAAAATATTCTTCAGAAAATTGCCTTCAGGCTTCACCTGTGATATTTGCTTACTGTTTCTATAGCAGATGGGTTTCAGACTTGCATTGGAACATCAGTTGTCCTAAGTATGCAGCTTTTTGGCCAGTCTTGCAGAATTTGCATGTTGGACTTACCAGCCTCCATAATTGGCCTCATCCAATATGTTAAAAGTCTGAACAAAATGAAAAAGCCCAGCATCCGTAGAGCAATAAAATATTCTTCAGCAAATTGCCTTCAGACTTCACCTGTGATATTTGCTTACTGTTTCTATAGCAGATGGGTTTCAGACTTGCATTGGAATATCAGTTGTCCTAAGTATCCAGCTTTTTGGCTAGTCTTGCAGAATTTGCATGTTGGACTTACCAGCCTCCATAATTGTGTGAACCAATTTGTTTAAAATAAATCTATCTGTATTTGTATCTATATTTATATCTATGTCTATGTGCTTACGTGCTTAGTCACTCAGTTATGTCCAACTCTTTGTCACCCGATAGACTGTAGCCCAACAGGCTCCTCTATCCATAGGCATTCTCCAGGCAAGAATACTGGAGTGGGTTGCCATGCCCTCCTCCAGGGGATCTTCCCTACCCAGGGATTGAACCCAATTCTCTCCCATTTTAGGAGGATTTTTTATGTCTGAGCCACCAGGGAAGTCCGTCTATATCTAAAGCTATATCCTATTCCTTCTGTTTTTCTAAAAAAAAAAAAAAAAAAAAAAAAAAAAAACCTAACATAAATTCAGTACAGAGTGAGTGATTAGTGAGGAATAAAATCTTAAGGGTACATTTTCAAATCAGTTCTGGGTGTTCTGTATCCTACAAAGTAAAAGGAGTTAGTAAAATAGCAAGAAAACAAAGAAAATTGGAGTTTACTTGTGATAAGTATGGTAGGCAAACTTCAAAATCCCCTCCTGTCTCTCGGTATTCACAACTTAATGGAATCCTCCTCAATTTGTGTTTGATCTGTACCTAACCATTGCTTCTACCTAAAAGAATAAATTACAGGTAAAGAGATATCATGTTCAGGTTTAGGTTACAAAAGAGTAGATAGTTCTCTTACTAGAATTATCTCTAAATTTTGCTAGTATTCTCCCTTGCCTCCTTGCTTTCTTGCTCTGATGAAGTTGTTTGACACCTTTTGAGATGCTCCACTGAGAAGTCCATGTGGCAAGCAACTGAAAGAGACCTTTGTTCCATAAATCTGAGTAACCTAGGCCTTAATCCACCAAAACACCAGAAACTGAATCCTGTCAACAATTAAATGAGTTGTCTTAAAAGTGGATCTTCTCCAGTGGAGACTTCACATAAAACTACATCCCTAGTTAACAACTTGATTGCAACTTTGTAAGACACAGGAATTTAGCTAAGCTGTGTCCAGATTCTTTATCCACAGAAACTTTGAGATACGTTTGCTTATTAAAATGCTAAATTTTTGCATAATATGTATTTATTATGCATTAATAGATATATTCTTGTCTGTTAATAGAAAAATAGAAAACAATACATGTTATTTGAAATGTATCTAAAATATGTAATTTGTTCCTCATTTATAGCATGGATAGTAAAAGGAATTATTTACTCTGGAGATAATTACAATTTTGGATAAGTAACAATTTCAAGGCCCACCTCTATTTTTTTTCCTCTCCTATTTTAAAAACTGCTTATAAATTTTAAATGGTTATTTCTGTTAATCAGAAACAACAATTTTATGATAGGCAAATGTTTTCAAATAATTTTCCTGTAGCAGTTTTTATGCTATATTGAGTGGGAACAATAATTAAAGTTTAAATATAGTCAGAATTATTCCCCCAAAAATGCAGAGGAAAACTAATTATTCTTGATGTAATGAAGATGATTTGGTAGATATATAAATGTTATTTAATTGAACCTGATGTCCTGTTAAAAACACAAAGTGAAAAAAGAGGAAATTTATATTTCTAATTCTAGGACACATTTGCACACTTTTTTTTTTTTCTTACCAACCTATTTTCTGTCAGTATAACCTAGCTTAGCATTTATAGAATTCTATGTAAATAAGATTATTGATTTTGATCATTTGTGTCTTCTTTCATTCAGTAAAATTATTTTGGGTTTCATCTACCTTGCTGTGTATATCAATAAGAAAGAAAGAATGTTAGTCATTCAGTCATGTCCAACTGTTTGCAATCGTTTGGACTGTAGCCTCCCAGACTCCTCTGTCTATGGAGTTTTACAGACAAGAATACTGGAGTGGGTTGCCATTCCCTTCTCCAGGAGATCGTCCCAACCTAGGAATCAAACTTGGGTCTCTCACATTGCAGGCTGATTCTTTACCATCTGAGCCACCAGAGAAGCCTATATATCAATAAGTCCATTTTTTCTTATTGCTGAAAAGCTTTTAATTATATGAATATATTACAATTTGTTGATCTATTCACCTTTATTTGAGCATCTGACTTGTTTTCAGGTTTTGGCTAGCAAAGATAAATCTGCTATAAATGTCTGTGTACAAGTCTGTATGGACATGTTTTTCAGTTCCTCAGTTGTATCTGATTCTTGGACACCCCATGGACACGCCAGGCTTCCCTGTCCTTCACCACCTCCTGGAGCTTGCTCAAACTCATATCCATTGAGTCGGTGATGCCATCCAACAGTCTTGTCCTCTGTTGTACTCATCTCCCCCTGCCTTCAATCTTTCCCAGCATAAGGGTCTTTTCTAATGAGCGGGCTCTTCACATCAGGTGGTCAAAGTATTGGAGCTTCAGCTTAAGCAACAGTCCTTCCAATGAATATTCAGGGTTGATTTCCTTTAGGATTAATAGGTTTGATCTCCTTGCAATCCAAGGGACTCTCAAGAGTCTTCTCCAACACCACAGTTAAAAAGCATCAATCTTTCTTTGTCGTTCAGCCTTTTTTAGATCCAACTCTCACATCCGTACAATGACTATTGGAAAAACCATGGCTTTCAATATAGAGCTTTGTCAGCAAAATATTGTTTCTGCTTTTTAGTATGCTGTCTAGATTGGTCATAGCTTTTCTTCCAAGGAATGAGCATCTTTTAACTTCATGGCTGTGGTCACCATCTGCAGTGATTTTGCAGACCAAGAAAATAAAGTCTGTCCTTGTTTCCATTGTTTCCCTATCTTTCTCCCATGAAGTGACGGGACAAGATGCCATGATCTTCGTTTTCTGAATGTTGACTTTTAAGTCAGCTTTTTCACTGTTGCCTTCCACCTTCATCAAGAGGCTCTTTAATTCCTCTTCTCTTTCTGCAATAAGGATGGTGTCATCTATATATCTGAGGTTATTGATATTTCTCCCGACAAACTTGATCCCAGCTTGTGCTTCATCCAGCCCAGAATTTTGCATGATGTACTCTGTATATAAGTTAAATAAGCAAGGTGACAATACACAGCCTTGATGTACTCCTTTCCCAATTTCGGATAAGTCCATTGTTCCATGTCCAGTTCTAACTGTTGCTTCTTGACTTGCATACAGGTTTTGCAGAAGGCAGGTAAGGTGATCTATTATTCCCACCTCTTTAAGAATTTTACAGTTTGTTGTGATCCACACACTCAAAGGCTTTAGCATAGTCAATGAAGAAGAAGTAGATGTTTTTCTTTAAGTATCTTCTTTTATCTATGATCCAATGGATGTTGGCAATTTGATCTCTGGTCTTTGTGCCTTTTCTGAATCCAACTTGAACATCTGGGAGTTCTCAGTTCATGTACTGTAGAAGTCTAACTTGGGGAATTTTGAGCATTACTTTACTAGCATGTAAAATGAGTGCAATCATGCGGTAGTTTGAACACTCTTTGGCATTGCCCTTGTTTGGGCTTGGAATGAAAAGCGATCTTTTCCAGTCTGTGGCCATTGCTGAGTTTTCTAAAGTTGCTGGCATATTGTAATGATTTATGATTTACTTTCTCATGAGTGAACACTTCAGAGTAGAATGACTGGAATGGGTGCTAAGAATATGGTTATCTCTTCTACAATATAATAAACTGCCTCACTTCTTCTCAAAGTAGTTGTATATTTTACATTTCCAACATATAGCTGTATATATGTCTATATATATGTCTACGTCAATATCTACATTATATTTGTATATGTGAATGCATTTATTTGTCAAATCTGATAGCCCTACCATATTGCAAAGTAATTAACCTTCAATTAAAATAAATAACTTTCTATTTAAAAAAGATAAAAATAAAATAAAAAATAAATTCTATCTAAAACATAGTATATGTTATAGTAATGTTACTTACTTTTAATATTACTTTTCATAATGTTATTATTTGTCACTTCCACTGTATAATCTTAAAGGATTTGATTTAGGCCATACCTGAATGATCTAGTGGTTGTCCCTACTTTCTTCAATTTAAGTCTGAATTTGGCAATAAGGAGTTCATGATCTGAGCCACAGTCAGTTCTCAGTCTTGTGTTTGCTGACTGTATAGAGCTTCTCCATCATTGTCTGGAAAGAATATAATCTTTGATTTTTGAACGCTGAGTTTTAAGTCCTCTTTTTCACTCTTGTCTTTCACCTTCATCAAGAGGCTCTTTAACTCTTCTCTTTCTGCAATAAAGATGGTGTCATCTGTATATCTGAGGTTATTGATATTTCTCCTGACAATCCTAATCCCAGCTTGTGCTTCATCCATCCAGGAATTCTGCATGATGTACTCTGTGTATAAGTTAAATAAGCAAGGCGACAATATAAAGCCTTGATGTACTCCAGTTTGATTTTGGTATTGACTATCTGGTGATGTCCATGTGTAGAGTCTTCTCTTGTGTTATTGAAAGGGGGTGTTTTCTATGACTAGTGCGTTCTCTTGGCAAAACTTGTTTAGCCTTTGCCCTTCTTTATTCTGTACTCCAAGGCCAAATTTGTCTATTATTCCAGGTACTCTTGACTTCCTACTTTTGCATTCCAGTCCCCTATAATGAGAAGGACATCTTTTATTGGGTGTTAGTTCTAGAAGGTGTTGTAGGTCTTCATAGAACCGTTCAACTTCAGCTCATTAAGCATTACTGGTCAAGGCATAGCCTTGGATTGCTGTGATACTGAATGGTTTGCTTTGGAAATGAACAGAGATCATTCTGTCATTTTTGAGATTGCACCCAAGTATTGCATTTCAGATTTTTTGTTGACTATGATGGCTACTTCATTTCTTATAAGGGATTCCTGCCCGAAGTAGTAGATATAATGGTCATCTGAGTTAAAGTCACACATTCCAGTCCATTTTAGTTGACTGATTCCTAAAATGTCAATGTTTCCAGTCTTTCCAACTTCTGTCTGAGTGGTTTCAATTTACCTTCATTCATGGACCTAACATTTCAGGTTCCTATGCAATATTGTAACGATCTTTTTTGTATAGTCCTTCTGTGTATCCTTGCCCCCTCTTCTTAATAGCTTCTGCTTCTGTTAGGTCAGACATCCTGGAATACGAAGTCAAGTGGGCATTAGGAAGCATCACTACACTTGGAATGATGGAGTTGGAAGTGATGGAATTCCAGCTGAGCTATTTCAAATTCTAAAAGATAATGTGAAAGTGATGCACTTAATATTCCAGAAAATTTGGAAAACTCAGCAGTGGGCACAGCACTGGAAAAGGTCAGTTTTCATTCCAATCCCAAAGAAGGACAATGCCAAAAAATGCTCAAACTACTGCACAATTGCACTCATCTCACATGCTAGCTTAGTAATGCTCAAAATTCTCCAAGCCAGGCTTCAGCAATACATGAACCATGAACTTCCAGATGTTCAAGCTGGATTTAGAAAAGGTAGAGGAACCAGAGATCAAATCACCAACATCTTTGAATCATTGAAAAGCAAGAGAGTTCCAGAAAAACATCTACTTCTGCTGTATTGACTATGACAAAGCCTTTCACTGTGTGTATTACCACAAACTATGGAAAATTCTGAAAGAGATGGGAATACCAGACCACCTGACCTGCCTCCTGAGAAATCTGTATGCAGGTCAAGAAGCAACAGTTAGAACTGGGCATGGAACAACAGACAGGTTCCAAATTGGAAAGGAGTATGTCAGGGCTGTATATTGTCACCCTGCTTGTTTAACTTATATACAGAGTACATCATGAGAAATGCTGGGCTGGATGAAGCACAACCTGGAGTCAAGATTACCAGGAGAAATATCAATAACCTCAGATATGTAGGTGACACCACCCTTATGGCAGAAAATGAAGAACTAAAGGACCTCTTGATAAAAGTGAAAGAGAAGAGTGAAAAAGTTGGCTTATAGCTCAATATTCAGAAAACTAAGATCATGGCATCTGGTCCCATCACTTAATGGAAAATAGACGGGGAAACAATGGAAACAGTGACTGACTTTATTTTGGGGGCTCCTAAATCACTGCAGATTTTGACTGCAGTCTTGAAATTAAAAGACACTTGCTCCTTGAAAGAAAAGTTATTACCAACCTAGATAGCATATTAAAAAGCAGAGACATTAATTTGCCAACAGAGGTTTGTCTAGTCAAAGCTATGGTTTTTCCAGTAGTCATATATAGATGTAAATGTTGGGCTAGAAAGAAAGCTGAGCACCAAAGAATTGATGCTTTTGAACTTTAGTGTTGGAGAAGACTCAAGAGTCCCTTGGACAGAAATGAGATCCAACCGGTCCATGCTAAAGGAAATCAGTCCTGAATATCCATTGGGAGGTCTAATGATGAAGCTGAAACTCCAATACTTTGGCCACCTGATGCAACGAACTGACCCATTTAAAAAGACCCTGATGCTGGTAAAGATTGAAAGCGGGAGGAGAGGGGGATGACAGAGGATGAGTTATTTGGGTGGCATCACTGACTCAATGGACATGAGTTTAGTAAACTCTGGTAGTTGGTGATTGACAGTGAGGCCTGGCGTGCTGCAGTCCATGGGGTCCCAATCAGACACGATTTAACGACTGATCTGCACTGATGCAATATTGTTCTTTACAACATAGAACTTTACTTCCATCACCAGTGACATCCACAACTGGGTACTGTTTTTTCTTTGGCTCCACCACTTCATCCTTTCTGGAGATATTTTTTCACTATTCTCCAGTAGCATATTGGGCACCTACCGACCTAGGGAGTTCATCTTTCAGTGTCCTATCTTTTTGCCTTTTCATACTGTTCATGGGGTTCTCAAGTCAAGAATACTGAAGTGATTTGCCATTCCCTTCTCCAGAGGACCACATTTTGTCAGAACTCTTCACCGTGATCCATCCATCTTGGGTGGCCATGGTTTCATTGAATTAGACTAGGCTGTGGTCCATCTGATCAGTTTGATTAGTTTTCTATGATTGTGATTTTCAGTCTGTCTGCCCCTCTGATGGATAAGGATAAGGGGCTTATGGAAGTTTCCTTATGGGAGAGACTGACTGAGAGGGAAACTGGGTCTTGTTCTGATGGGTGGGGCCATCTTCAGTAAATCTTTAATCCAATTTTCTGTTGATCGGAGGGACTGTGTTTCCTCCCTGTTTGACATGAGTCCAAACTATGGTAGAGGTAATGAAGATAATGGACCTCCTGCAAAAGTTTCTGTGCACCACTGTGACAGTCAGTTTCCCGACCCTGCACCAGGCTACCACTGACCCACACCTGTGCTGGAGACTCCTGGACACTCATGGGCAAGTCTGGGTCAGTCTCTTGTGGGGCCACTGCCCCTCTCTTCTGGGTCCTGGTGCACAAAAGATTTTGTTGTACCCTCCAAGAATCTGTTTCCCCAGTCCTGTGTAAGTTCTGGCGGCTCTGTGGTAAGGTTAATGGCAACCTCCTACAACAATACTTGTGCCATACCCAGGCCTACTGAACCCAGAGCCCCTACCCCTGTGGTAGGCCATTACTGACCCATACCTCTGCAGAAGATACACAGACACAGTTCAGGCTCAGTCTCTGTGGGATCTCTGGGTCCTGGTGTGCACACTGTTTTCTTTGTGCCCTACAAGAGTCTGTTTCCCCAGTCCTGTGTAAGTTCTGATAGGCCATTCCTGACCCGTACCTCCACAGGAAACACTTAAACACTCAAAGTCAGGTCTGGCTCAGTCTCTGTGGAGTCTTCTGGTGCACACAAGGTTTTATTTGCACCCTCTATGCATCTCTGGCTGGTATGGAGTTTGATTCTAAATTAAAATTTGACCCTCCTACAGTCTTGCTTGGGCTTCTCCTTTGCTCTTGGATGTGGGATGTATTTTTTTGGTGGGATCCAACATTCTGTTGATGGTTGTTCAGTAGCAAGTTGTAATTTTGGAGTTCTCTCAGGAAAAGATGATGAGCACATGTCTTTCTACTTTGCCATCTTAGTTAGCTAAGTTAACAATAATGCTGAAGAGGTGGCAAGAATACATAGAAGAACTACATAGAAAAGATCTTCATGACCCAGATAACCACAATGGTGTGATCACTCACCTAGAGACAGATATCCTGGAATGCAAAGTCAAGTGGGCCTTAGGAAGCATCAATACCAAACAATCTAGTGGAGGTGATGAAATTCCAGTTGAGCTATTTCAAATCCTAAAAAAATGATGCTATGAAAGTCTTGCACTCAATATGTCAGCACATCTGGAAAACTCAGCAGTGGCCACAGAAATGGAAAAATTCAGTAGCCCACCAGGCTCTTCCATCCATGGTATTTTCCAGGCAAGAATGCTGGAGTGAGTTGCCCTTTCCCTCTCCAGGGGATCTTCCTGACCTAGGGATTGAATGTGGGTCCCCCTCATTGGAGGCAGACTCTTTACTGTCTGAGCCTTTAAAAACCATCATTAGACTTACCTCTCTGGAATAAATACCACTAGGGCATGGAGAATAATTCTTTTTTTATATTCATTAATTCTAATTTCTACTATTTTGAGTTTTAAGTCTATATATATGAAGGATGCTGGTCCACGATTTTCTTTCTTTCTTTCTTTCTTTCTTTCTTTCTTTCTTTCTTTCTTTCTTTCTTTCTTTCTTTCTTTCTTTCTTTCTTTCTTTCTTTTTTAACTGTCTTTAGTGTTAAGCGAATCTCAGCTGCACAAATTAATTGGAAAATTTGTCCTTCTCTTGATTTTCTAGAATTGGCTCCAAGACTTCTTTATTCATTTGGTAGAATTCTTCAAGGAAACCCTCTGGATCTGGGAATTTCTTTAGAGAGAGAGTCTTAAATACAATTTCAGCTTCTTTAATACTAATGGGGCTCTACAAATTATGCACTTCATAGTTGGTCAGTTTTGTAATTTTGTGTTTTTTGAAGAATCATTACATTTAAGATATAATCATATATTTTGGCTAAGTCTCCAGCTCATTTTTTGTTTTCTGTTTGTTCTTTTGGTTTCCATTTCTGCTTTCTTTTTCCTAACATTTTTGTGTTACTCAAACAGCTTTTACAAATCTATTTTGCTTTACATACAGTATTTTTGAGTGCATCTCTTTATGTAGCTTTTGAATAATAGCTCTAAGTGTTATATATATGTATATAAACAGAGATAAACTATAGATACAAATACTGATGTAGATATCATAGTCTTTTGGTGGTGTCATTTCCCAAGAAAGAATGAAATATATAAACCTTACCTCCTTCTACATCCCTTTACAGGTTCTTTCTATTTATAATTATGTTAAATATTCTCTCAACATTCATTAAAGACCATATCAGAGAGTTTTATAATTTTATTTCAATTGTTAAACATAATTTAAAAATTCAAGAAGAAAACACAATCCATTTTGTTTGCTCAATTTTTTTGCTTACTGTATGCTTCTGTCTTTACTGATGCCTTAATGATACCTTAACTTACTGTTTCTTTTCTGTTTAGATGGCTTTTGTAGACATTCATTTAAGATAGGTCTGATGATGATAAGAATCTGCCTGCCTAAGTAGGAGACACAGGAGATATGGGTTCGATTCCAGGGTCAGGGAGATTCCCTGGAGCAGTAAATGGCAACCTACTCCAGTATTGCTTAGAGAATCCCATGGGCCCAAAAAGCTGGTGGGTTACAGTGTATGAGGTTGCAAAGAGTCAGACATGACTGAGTGGCTGAGCATGCATCCACAATGATAATAATTTGTACCAGTTTTCCTTCATCTGGTAATGTCTTGATTTCCCATTCATTACTGAAGTTTATTCACATTGCATGTAGGATTCTGGGTTGACAATTTTTTGAGCACATTAAAAACATTCTGCAACCCCCTCTTCCCTGCATGGTCTCTTAGTTGGAGAGAAATTCCTCTCATTTAAATTATTTCCCCAATTGGTAAGTTGTGATTTTGTCTTGAAGCTTTCAATATTTTAACTTTGGTTTTCAGAATTTCAACTATCATGCCATGTAGATTTGTTTGACTATATTCTATTTTGGATTCATTAATCTCCTTAATTCTGCAGGTTAATGTCTTTTGCCAAATTTGGAAAATTTTAGCCATTAATTCTGCAAGTATGTTTCAGTTTCTCCTCACTTTCCTCTACTCCTAGGACTCTAATGCTTGGTATTTTATTATAGTCTATTCATTTTGTTCCCACTGTCTTATCTCCATTGTTTTAGCAATTTATATTATTCTAGATTCCGCTTCAATGATTCATTCTTCTATATGCTGCTTTAAAGTCCATTCACTGAGTTTTTATTTCAGTTACTTTATTTACATTTGATTCTTCTTTTTAATTGTCATTTCTTTGGTGAAACGTTCCATTATTTCATGTGTTTGAATTGCGTATGTAATTGTTCTTTTCTTAGTAATTTTGTTATGGCTACTTTGCAGTCTTTGTCTGGTAACTAAGTTCTCTGTCACCTCAGCATTTGCATCACTGGATTGTCCTTTTAAAATTCTGTTTGAAATCATTCTGATTTTTGCTGTGATGTGTGATTTTCAATAGAAAATTTCATATTTTGGATGTTAGGTTATGAGCCTCTGGACCTTATTTAAGTCCTCTGTTCTATCTGCCTTTCTCTGATACTGCTCTGTTGCAGGAAGTAGGGGGCCTCACCTCTTTACCTAGAAGGTGAAGAAGTACATTTGCTCTATTTAGCCTGTATAGACTTGGAGGAATCTTCATTAATTTTGTGTGTGTGTGGTAGAATCAACTTGATTCCTCAGGGTCATGGGCTTTTTATCCCTTTTTGGGGATGAATATCCTAATCCCTACATGTTTATCTCTGACTTCACCCTAGCTTGTATGGTAGGCACCTTGTTACATCTTGGTGAAGGTAAAATAGTAGGCTCCCCATTTGGCCTTCTTTGGTGTGGGTCAGTGTATAACCTCTATTTTTCTGTGATATTTGTCTGGATAAGAACAGTTATTGTCTAAGCATTTTCTAGGCCTCTAAATATATATATGCCATGCACATTTCAGAAATCTTTATGTTTGATGTTAGAACAGCCCCATAAAGTTGATACTACAGATATCAACTGTAGTATCAAAGAGAAAAAAAAGATTAAATGTTTGCCTAATGATCTAGGGCTGATGCTAAAGCTGAAGACATTTCTCATATAACATTATGAGAAACATTCTCATATTTCTTATATAACATTTCTCATTATACAGAGAAATGTTTTCTCTGTAGTCCTTTGATAGGAGGATTCTGCCAATTGTTGTAACTTCAAGATTGGCTTCTTCAGTCATAACTTTATCTGAGTCAAAAAATACCCAGAAAAATCACTAATGTGCCCTTCCTTGAGTTTGAGGTCTTCAGAGAGTCTGGCTGCTTCTCTGTACCTTTCAGAGAGAGTATGTGTAGATATATAGGTTACTATGATTAATGCCCAGCATCTTATATTATATTTAGTGGGATTAATAGGGACAAGTATGCCTATTTTATCTTCCTGGAAGTGCTTTATAGCCTAGTTGTTAAAAGTTTTGTCTCTGAACTAAATGATCATGGATACAAATTCTGGTTCTGTTATATGAAAAATTTAGTCCATTGTTGTTGTTCACTTCCTAAGACCTGTCTGACTCTTTACAACTCCATGGACTGCATCATGCCAGGCTTCCCTGTCCTTCACCGTCTCCTGGGGTTTGCTCCAATTCACGTCCGTTGACTTGGTGATGCTATCCAACCATTTCATTCTCTATTGCCCCCTTCTCCTCCCGCCATCAATCTTTCCCAGCATCAAGGTCTTTTCCAGCATCGGCTCTTCACATCACGTGACTAGTTATTGGCGCTTCAGTTTTAGCATCAGCCCTAGATCATTAGGCAAACATGTAATCCTTTTTTTATCTTTGATATCTTTGTTACTACAGTTGATATCTGTAGTATCAACTTTATGGGGTTGTTATAACATCAAACATAAAGATTTCTGAAATGTGCATGGCATATATTTAGTATTCAATAAATTTTAGCTACTATGTATTTTCTGTATATTCAGAAATTTTATTTAAAAAGTTAATTGTGAGAAAAAGAAATAACACAGTAAATTGAATATATTTAATTCTGAGTATCACTTTCAATAATTTGGTTTCCATGAAGACCCTGTTTGTAATCAGCTTTTATTTTTCTCAGCTACTTCTGGATAGCATGTGTGTACCTTCGCTGTCATTGTCCTGTTGCCGTTACCTGGATTTCAAATTTCTTCTCATCAGTAACTACAGTAACTATAAATTGTTGTGTAATATAGCTCTGGAACATTTCCTCTTTCTGCCTTTGTTGAAATTGTCATTTTAACTCCATAAGTTCAGCACACAGTATTGCTCTAGATTCTAATTTTATCACATTTCCTGCTTAAGCAAATAGTTACTCTCAGTCAAGGGACAATCTTGATGTGCAAAAACATAAGGAAAAATATTTGTGTCTTTCTCAAAAAATTTCTATTTCTTTATCAGTAAAAAAATAGTAGTTTGTTCTGAAAGTATCTTTATAATGCTTTAATTCTAGTATAGAGTTAAAATGCTCAACAATTGAGTACTGACATTTGGCATGATGCACCAGTGTATTATTTTAACGGATTCTTAGGGTAGTCAATTAAAAACATTTTTTTGAATGTGTAAGAAAACTGGTAAAACCAGTATATTGAAAAATCATGAACATAACATTACTTTTTTTTTTCTTTCAATTTTTATGTTTTCTGCTTCTGTTTAGGGTCTTATCAAACACAAACTGCTCTTTAACAATTGCTTCCCAATCTGAAGAAGAAAATAAAAAATTGCTTTAGCTCAAAAGAGTCTTTCATTCTTACAGCTAGTATTCAATAATGTTAATTTTGTTTTCTTTCTGCATCATAGCATCCCACTCCAGTACTCTTGCCTAGAAAATCCCATGGATGGAGGAGCCTGGTAGGCTGCATGCAGTCCATGGGGCCGCTAAGAGTCGGACACAACTGAGTGACTTCACTTTCACTTTTCATTTTCATGCATTGGAGAAGGAAATGGCAACCCACTCCAGTGTACTTGCCTGGAGAATCCCAGGGACAGGGGAGCCTGGTGGGCTGCCATCTATGGGGTCTCACAGAGTCGGACATGACAGAGGAGACTTAGCAGCAGCTGCATCTTAAGCACAATGTGTTCAACAGGAAATTATCTATTTGGCTTTCAGACCAGTAGGAGGCCTCATTAAGCTGAATGAGACCTTGTCTCTATGCAAGAAAGTATCGAACCCTAGCATCACCAACATGAAGCTATTTTGATGGGTTTCAGTTTCCTCTCTGGAGCTCAATACAACAAGCTTAATAGGTGATATAATAAATATTTTATATGTAAAAGCCCAGAGGGTCTTTTTCAAAATTTGGTGAAGAGATTGTGACATCACAATGTATAATGCTACAGTAGCATTATGATTTTCTACTAGGCTTTTCTAGTACCTTCTGAATGAAGAGTTCATTTTAAAACAATCAATCATGTCAATGCTGAAACTACTTTAAAATTACCGTGGTAATTCTAAAGAAACTGAAATAGTGATGTTTCAAACAATATATTTTCTGAATTAACATCTACACATTCAGTTCAGTTCAGTCACTCAGTCGTGTCCGACTCTTTGCGACCCCATGCACTCCAGGCCTCCCTGTCCATCACCAACTCCCAGAGTTCACCCAAACTCACTTACATCGAGTCGGTGATGTCATCCAGCCATCTCATCCTCTGTTGTCCCCTTCTCCTCCTGCCCCCAATCCCTCCCAGCATCAGAGTCTTTTCCAATGAGTCAGCTCTTCACATGAGATGGCCAAAGTATTGGAGTTTCAGCCTCAGCGTCAGTCCTTCCAATAAACACCCAGGACTGGTCTCCTTTAGGATGAACTGGTTGGATCTCCTTGCAGTCCAAGGGACTACACATTAACTGCATATAAATAAGAATCACTTCATATATTTATATCACCATTGTTGAAACTAGAAGAAACTTAAAACTATAATAAAATTATAAAAATATAAACTATGGAGAGAAGCTTAATTGCAAATAGTATTAAAAGTTCTAATAAAGATGCCTTTAAAAAGGCAAGGTTATATTAATTTTTGTAAAAAGGAGAATGTAATATGATTTAACATTAACATTCAAATGATGATTTAAATTGTGCATATATTTTTCTCATTTCTTATTGAATTTATGATCATTGATGGGTCACTTAAGTAATTTTAAGCCACACCTTAAAATTTATGTCCTATTTAATATATTTAAATACTACTGTATCAGAACATATTTTATTAATGTTTTCAGTGTAGACAATTTAGGCTGTGCAGGCATGTAAATCTGTAAAAGACACATTACTAATTGATTACAATATGAAATATTTTAAGTACCAAAATATCTTGTTGTCTTGTAAATTGACCACCTGGTCAAAAAAGTTTTATTAATTGAAACACTTAACATTAAATGAAAATATATTAATTCAGCATTTATCTTTCATATTTAAAACAAAGGGTCCTCATACCATTGATTGTCAGTCTATATTTAAGAAAAATAAAAATTGTTTTGTGTGACTGCTTTAAATTACATAATATATAAATATGTTGTGACCAACTTTTTAAAATAGCTGAGTTTCAAAGGCATGTTAATAGAATCCCTCAAAAAATCAGCCATAAAACATGATTTAAATGATACTTTATGGCCAACAAAGGGATTTATGAATGACAATAACCTGATTTATAAATAGAATTATTTTAAGTAGTTTAATCAATTAGTTGGGTAAGAAAACATATTTGTAAATGCTAACTTTAAGTCTAGTTTTTATAGTTTACCAATTATGCATCAAGTTGAGGAAATCATTCAATTGTCTGAGTGGGTTTCTGTTTTACTGTTGTTAGTGTTTTTTAGATATATGAAATGTGAATGATAATTATTTAAGTATTTCAATAGGTTTGTCAGATAGGGGATTCTAGTTACAACCCAAGTTAATGGTTGTCTAGCAAATATTTTTTCTATGCAAAGCTTTATTTTTACAGCAGTTTTAAGTTCACATCAAAATTAAGAGGGAATAATAGAGATTTCTCAGATTTCTCCTGACTCCACACATGCATAGCCTTCCCTATTATCAATATCCCCCAGTGGAGTGGTATGTCTGTTACAATTGATGAGCCTACATTGACTTATCATTATTGTTCAAAATGCATAATATGTTAGGGCTCACTGTTGGCTTTGTACATTCTTTGGGTTTAGACAAACATGTAATAATATTTGCCTATCATTATGGAAAATAATACAATATTCTGAGTTTAAAAAGTAAATAGCAAATTAAAATTTTAAATATATTCATATCATACAAAAGAAGACAAAAAAGAAGAAAGAACAGAATCAAAATTGGGAGGTAGAAACTGAAAAAAAATATAATAAAATAGTAGACCTAAATCCTGTCTGAATGAACTGTATGAATCCTTAATTAAATGTTGATAGTATAACTTTATAACACCATACTGTATGAAAATCATAGAAGGCCCCCTCTTGTCACCTTCTAGTCATTATTTATGCAATATTTTCCTGATATCTAACAGCATTTTTTTTTGGTCTGTTCTAAAACTTCATATGATTAGTATCTTACAATATGTAGCCCTTTGTGTCTGACTAATTTCACTTTATATTTGGCTTGTGACATGCACCCATATTGTTGCTGGAAGTTACTGTTTATTTTCATTTCTGTATAATAATTCACTTCACAAGTAAATCAAACACATTTATTCATTCTTCTGTTAATAGGTATTTATGAAGTTCATGGTTTGAACAGTTATGAATAATAATTATATGAGCATCATATTATACATGCACACACATATTTAAACATACATAAACATTACAGTGGAACATATACATAGAAGTGACATTGTTGCATTATAGGCTATATGTTCACTTCTGCAATTACTGGCAGTTTTCCAGTATTTCTATCAATTTTTTCATCTGCAGAAAAGATGTTCCTGGTGTGCTTCACATTTATTGTCAAAACTTGGTATTGTTTGATTAACTCAGCCAATCTCTCTTGCATGTAGTCATATTTTTTGAAGCTTTTATTTAGAATTTTCTTAATGTCTACTGAAGATTGGAAGTTATGTATTTATTTATATTTATATATGGTTAATCCAACACCATTTATCACTAAAATAATAATTTCCATTGCACTGAAGTGTCATATTTGTCCTAAATCAAATGACTGAATATATGTGGTCCAATTATGAATTGTTTATGCAGTTTCATTGATCTAATTTTTCTATCCCTATATAAATTACATTTTAATCAATGTTTAGATAGTTTTAAAACTCAGCTTTGTAAGTGGTAGTGTTTTTGTTCTTTTTTTCTGTTCGGTTCTTCTTTCTTACATTACAGACTCTTTTGTAGTTTTCTGCATAAGTTTTAGAAACAAATTGTATGCTCATATACATAAACGGCCACACATGGCAAAATTTTTGGATTTTTGAAGGTTAGAAATAATATTGCTACTATAGTGAATCATAGAATCTGCCTCTTATTTTGTTGTTTCAAAAATTTAAGTAATAATCATTATAATCTGTCTATAGAAATAAAGAGCATCTTCATTAGATTTATTTCTGAATGTTTGATCATTTCAGTGCTATAATAAATAGTATTCTCTTTAAATGTTTATTAATGTATTTATTTTTTAATCCTGATGCTATCATTCTCCAATTTTTAGAAGGAATTTCTTCATTGTTTCACCAGCTAGTATGATTATTTTATAGATGTTTATAATTTTATTGTATTAATGATGTGTTATTATTCCTAGGTATTCAATTTAGAATTGTGTTCAATACATTTCTGGAATCTACCTAGATGGTTAAGTTTTCTCTTTTTTACTAATATGTTCAGTCCCAAAGATTAATTTTCTAATGTTAAACAACTAGTACAATAAGTTCCAATTGGTCATAATTCATTGCTTTATTTATGTCAATGAAATCAATTTTTTATAATTCATAAAGGGTCGAATTTTTCATCAATATTCATGAAAAATATTATTCTATAATTTATGACTTTTATAATCTTTGTCATGTATTGTTTTGTTTTGCTGGATTTATCTCTGCCCCTTAAAGTCAACAATTATAGCAAAAATTTTCATTAAATTAACATCAGGCAAAAAGTTGCACAGACACTTTATTAAAAACAGTATTATTTACAAATGGACAATAAGCACTTGAAAAATTTCTGATCATCATTTCCATTATACAATTGGAAATTAAAGTGCAGTACAATGGCGTTTCATACTCACTGTGTTCAGAGTTGTGAGTTACAACAGAAAAATGGTTTGAAATCCTGTTCCAATTTATTTCTCCCTCTAGGATTTTAAATCTAACTTGATTTCTCAAGCCCAATTTCTACTAAGGCTTCCTAAACTACACCTTAAGGCTTTCAAGCATGCCGCTTTGTTTTTCAGATGCTTTGCCTTAACTCTTTCAGTCTAGTTCAGCTCAGCTTTCCCAATGCACGAAATGACCTGGTGAGCAAAACAGTTCTAATTCTTAGCCTCTAACCAAATACACAGGATGGATTATTGACTCTAAGGTCAGCTGTAATTCTCAGTGCACCTCCACAAGCATCTTGTCTTTTTGAAAATTTTCTCCTCCTAAACATTGTCCCCTCTAAAATCCTCGGATGCCTTCAAGTGTATTATTTGCTGTTTAAAGGGGAACTTTAGTCTCCTAAGTACTATACAACCCTACCAAGTGTTATTTAGAAGTATCATTTTTTCACAGTATATATTTAATGTAAAAGATCTTTTTTTGATATGATTGGAAGTTGAAAAAAATTAAATGCCTATTGTGTACTTGACCCTGTGTCAAGTAATGGGAATACAGTATAATTTAAGAGACGATATCATGATCTTCTTGAATCTTTTCTATGATGAAAAACAAATATGTAATCAAGTCAATCACACAGAAAATGCTTCATAAAAATAACAATCAATATTCTGAACTGGAAAATACTTTTCTCCTTTTTGTAGGAGTTTATTTAGTAATTTTATTAGTTAAGTTATGCCTCATCTATCACAGACATTTCATCTTTTACCCAGAGAAAACTTCAGGCACAGGAATGTTAATGTCTAAAGAATTTCTCTAGAAGAAATAAAATTTCTCTAAGAATTATCTTGTTAATATTAATGACTGCAAAAAGTAATACTAGGTAAGAATGTTAAAATAATCTTGTGTATACCAAGCACGTACTGTGGTTGAATCCCTTAGTATAAGAGAATTTCTTTTTCATTCCATTTTTTTCTTCATTCCTCTTTAAATATGTGCAGGAAGCAGATGACATAATCCAGTTATTAACAGTTGGCAAAAACCGGTAAGAAGTAAGAAATATTTAAGGGCTATTTGATGCTAGAGAGCAATATAAATCCTGTTACACAGGGAATTAACCATGAAGCTCTCATTATGAACTCTTTAG
Organism: Ovis canadensis; assembly: GCF_042477335.2. Lineage (NCBI taxonomy): Eukaryota > Metazoa > Chordata > Mammalia > Artiodactyla > Bovidae > Ovis > Ovis canadensis. The sequence goes on from NC_091266.1 coordinate 18,401,697, forward strand.
TTTTAATGAATAGTTGTGCCCAATCTGAAATTTTCACATTGAATCAGCATGAAGTTATGTAGCATAGGTGCTTAGTTGTCAGTGGATCTAATATTTAATGTGAATAGATGAAAAGACCCCAGAATAAAAATCTATCATTTGCAAAGATAGAAAAGTTTGGGAAAAAATATTTTTATGTTAAATTAGAAAAATGTAAGAAAACTTGAAGAGTCTATTGTGTAAAACTCAATTCCATCTCATTTATGAGATATGTAGATGTATGTTTTTGTATGCTTAGCAGTAATACATTAAAATGTTTAAAAATTTATAGTGTCAGTGTTTTTATTACATATGTTGTAATTTTCAGTATGATTATTTTTATTCAAATATGATTCATAGAATAAAATTCAGTCAATCTAATCACACTAGGACCACAGCCTTGTCTAACTCAATGAAACTAAGCCATGCCCTGTGGGGCCATCCAAGATGGGCGGTTCATGGTGGAGAGGTCTGACACAATGTGGTCCACTGGAGAAGGGAATGGCAAACCACTTCAGTATTCTTGCCTTGAGAACCCCATGAACAGTATGAAAAGGCAAAATCATAGGATACTGAAAGAGGAACTCCCCAGGTCAGTAGGTGCCCAATATGCTACTGGAGATCAATGGAGAAATAACTCCAGAAAGAATGAAGGGATGGAGCCAAAGCAAAAACAATACCCAATTGTGGATGTGACTGGTGATAGAAGCGAGGTCCGAAGCTGTAAAGACCAATATTGCATAAGAACCTGGGATGTCAGGTCCATGAATCAAGGCAAATTGGAAGTGGTCAAACAGGAGATGGCAAGAGTAAACATCGACATTCTAGGAATCAGCGAACTAAAATGGACTGGAAAGGGTGAATTTAACTCAGATGACCATTATATCTACTACTGCAGGCAGGAATCCCTTAGAAGAAATGGGATAGATATCATGGTCAACAAAAGAGTCCGAAATGCAGTACTTGGATGCAATCTCAAACACTAGAGAATGATCTCTGTTCGTTTTCAAGGCAAGCCATTCAATATCATCGTAATCCAAGTCTATGCCCCAACCAGTATGCTGAAGAAGCTGAAGTTGAATGGTTCTGTAAAGACCTACAAGACCTTTTAGAACTAACACCCAAAAAAGATGTCCTTTTCATTATAGGGGACTGGAATGCGAAAGTAGGAAGTCAAGAAACACCTGGACTAACAGGCAAATTTGGCCTTGGAATATGGAATGAGGCAGGGCAAAGACTAATCAGTTTTGCCAGGAAAATGCACTGGTCATAGCAAACACCCTCTTCCAACAACACAAGAGAAGACTCTACACATGGACATCACCAGATGGTCAACACCGAAATCAGATTGATTATATTCTTTACAGCCAAGGATGGAGAAGCTCTATACAGGCAACAAAAACAAGATCAGAAGCTGACTGTGGCTCAGATCATGAAATACTTTTGCCAAATTCAGACTTAAATTAAAGAAAGTAGGGAAAACCACTGGACCATTTAGGTATGACCTAAATCAAATCCCTTATGATTATACAGTGGAAGTGGGAAATACATTTAAGGGCCTAGATCTGATAGAGTGTGTGATGAACTATGAATGGAGGTTTGTGACATTGTACAGGAGACAGGGATCAAGACCGTTCCCATGGAAAAGAAATGCAAAAAAGCAAAATGGCTGTCTGGGGAGGCCTTACAAATAGCTGTGAAAAGAAGAGAGGTGAAAAGCAAAGGAGAAAAGGAAAGATATAAGCATCTGAATGCTGAGTGTCAAAGAATAGCAAGAAAAGATAAGAAAGCCTTCTTGAGCGATCAATGCAAAGAAATAGAGGAAAACAACAGAATGGGAAAGATTAGAGATCTCTTCAAGAAAATTAGAGATATCAAGGGAACATTTCATGCAAAGATGGGCTCGATAAAGGACAGAAATGGTATGGACCTAACAGAAGCAGAAGATATTAAGAGGAGGTGGCAAGAATACACAGAAGAAATGTACAAAAAAGATGTTTAGACCAAGATAATCATGATGGTCTGATCACTCAGCTAGACCTAGACATCCTGGAATGTGAAGTCAAGTGGGCCTTAGAAAGCATCACTACGAACAAAGCTAGTTGGGGTGATGGAATTCCAGTTCAGTTATTTCAAATTCGGAAAGATGATACCGTGAAAATGCTGCAATCAATATGCCAGCAAATTTGGAAAACTCAGCAGTGGCCACAGGCCTGGAAAAGGTCAGTTTTCATTCCAATCCCAAAGAAAGGCAATGCAAAAGAATGCTCAAACTACCACACAATTTCACTCATCTCACACGCTAGCAAAGTAGTGCTCAACATTCTCCAAGCCAGGCTTCAGCAATATGTGAAAAGTGAACTTCCAGATATTCAAGCTGGTTTTAGAAAAGGCAGAGGAACCAGAGATCAAATTGCCAACATCCGCTTGATCTTCGAAAAAGCAAGAGAGTTCCAGAAAAACATCTATTTATGCTTTATTGACTATGCCAAAGCCTTTGACTGTGTGGATCACAATAAACTGTGGGAAATTCGTAAAGAAATGGGAATACCAGACCATCTGACCTGCCTCTTGAGACACCTATATGCAGGTCAGGGAGCAACAGTTAGAACTGGACATGGAACAACAGACTGTTTCCAAATAGAAAAAGGAGTACATCAAGGCTGTGTATTGTCACCCTGCTTATTTAACTTATATGCAGAATACATCATGTGAAACGCTGGGCTGGAAGAAGCACAAGCTGGAATCAAGATTACTGGGAGATATATCAATAACCTCAGGTATGCAGATGACACCACCCTTATGGCAGAAAGTGAAGAGGAACTCAAAAGCCTCTTGATGAAAGTGAAAGTGGAGAATGAAAAAGTTGGCTTAAAGCTCAACATTCAGAAAACGAAGATCATGGCATCCGGTCCTATCACTTCATGAGAAATAGATGGGTAAATAGTGGAAACATTGTTAGACTTTGTTTTTGTGGGCTCCAAAGTCACTGCAGATGGTGACTGCAGCCATGAAATTAAAAGATGCTTACTCCTTGGAAGAAAAGTTATGACCAACCTAGATAGCATATTCAAAAGCAGAGACATTACTTTGCCAACAAAGGTCCGTCTAGTCAATATTATGTTTTTTCCAGTGGTCATGTATGGATGTGAGAGATGTACTGTGAAAAAAGCTGAGCACAAAAGAATTGATGCTTTTGAACTGTGGTGTTGGAGAAGCCTCTTGAGAGTCCCTTGGACTGCACGGACATCCAACCAGTCCATTCTGAAGGAGATTAGCCCTGGGATTTGTTTGGAGGGAATGATGCTGAAGATGAAACTCTAGTACTTTGTACACCTCATGCGAAGAGTAGACTCACTGGAAAAGACTCTGATGCTGGGAGGGATTGGGGGTGGAAGGAGAAGGGGATGACCTCTGAAGTGAAGCGACTGAAGTGAAGCTCTACAACTTTCTTCATTAATATGCTTGCAATAAATTGTCCCCAGTATACTAGGGGATACTTCAATGAGTGTGAATGCATTTGTGATTTTTCAGTTCAGTTTAGTTCAGTCGCTCAGTCGTGTCCGACTCTTTGCGACCCCATGAATCACAGCACGCCAGGCCTCCCTGTCCATCACCAACTCCCGGAGTTTACTCAGACTCACGTCCATCGAGTCCATGATGCCATCCAGCCATCTCATCCTCGGTTGTCCCCTTCTCCTCCTGCCCCAATCCGTCCCAGCATCAAAGTCTTTTCCAATGAGTCAATTCTTAACATGTGGTGGCCAAAGTACTGGAGCTTCAGCTTTAACATCATTCCTTCCACAGAAATCCCAGGGTTGATCTCCTTCAGAATGGACTGGTTGGATCTCCTTGCAGTCCAAGGGACTCTCAAGAGTCTTCTCCAACACCACAGTTCAAAAGCATCAATTCTTTGGCGCTCAGCCTTCTTCACAGTCCAACTCTCACATCCATACATGACCACAGGAAAAATCATAGCCTTGACTAGACGGACCTTATTTGGTAAAGTAATGTCTGTGCTTTTGAATATACTACCTAGATTGGTCATAACTTTTCCTCCAAGGAATAAACGTCTTTTAATTTCATGGCTGCAGTCACCATCTGCAGTGATTTGGAGCCCAAAAAAATAAAGTCTGATTTTTATCTTGTTCAAATGAGGCAATTTCCTTACATTGTTATGTTACCAAAATTAGTAGTAAATAAGCACAGTAACAAACATATCTAGACTGCCTTTTACTAGTCACATTTATCTTAATGTTTCACTATGTTTGTGCATTTGCAGAAATCACTGAAGAAACTTGATACTGTGTCCTGGATACTCCAGAGAGATGTTTTATTCAGTTTGTATTTTGCAAGCTACTGGAAAGATACCTTATAGTGACAATCTGAATGTATCACATATAATGCCTTAATGAGTTTGAAAGTACACTTGTTTCTAGTATTTAAGCTTTACTCCATTGTTTGTTGTTTTCATTTGTCTAGCAGTTATATTCATAAGCATGTGTATGCTAATTCGCTTCAGTTCTGTCTGACTCTTTGTGGCGCTATCGACTGTAGCCTAGCCAGGCTCCTCTGTCCATGGAATCCTCCAGGCAAGGTTACTCTAGTGAGTTGCCATGCCCTCTTCCAGGGGATCTTCCAACACACGGATCAAACTGACATCTCTATGTCTCCTGCATTGGTGCAGGTTTATTTACCACTTGCATCACCTCGGAAGTCCCATATTAAGTATGATATGATTTCCTATTTAAAAAATAACCATAAGTCCAACCATTAAAAAAAAAAATCATATTCATTTGAAGATTTCAAAATCTGCATTGAGAATGCACGATTAGTTTTGTCAGAGGAAAGCCAATATGTTGATTATATCAAATGTCTGCTCATTAGAAGATAAAAATTCCCATCACTGTACATTTGAGTAAATAATTTCTACAGCCATGCAAACATAATTTTGAAGTGTATATATGTCTTCTTATGGTTCATACTATCATGGAAAGGCTGTATAACGTTAGCCTCTGACTTCTGACTGATAGTAGATACAATAGTAATATGTGTGTCTTCAGTATAAAAAGAAACAAAGGATGGACTGCATTAAGAATTTGAGCTCAATATATATTGAGTCTCTGTTTTTTACACTTTTGCAAAAAGCAGCACTTGTATAGCATAGCTTGCCCTAATGTCATGTTTCTGATTTTCTAGATCAGTGTTAGGGCTTGGGAATTTCATTTGTAGAAAATCATGTGGTACTTGAACTCTGAACTAGAATATTACATATGTGACCCTAGAAATAATGCTGTTCATATTCAGAGTGAAAAATTAAAGCTAGCTTTAGTATAGATTCTAAAAAGGTAAATGAAACTTCAAAATTAAAGGGGAAAAAGTAAAATAAATAAATTTAAAATATATCCTCATATAAAACTATTGAGGAGAACTTGTGCTTCTCTTTTTTTAATGGAGGGTAATTGCTTTACAGTGTTGTGTTGGTTTCTGCTATAAAACCTTAAGTATACATATATTCCTCTCTCTTGAACCCTCCCTCGCACCCCCCCCAACTCCATCCCACCCCTTGAGGTTGTCACAGAACACCAGGATGAGCAACTTCCCAATAACTGTTTTACATATGGTAATGTATATGCCTCAGTGCCAATTTCTGAATTTGTCCCACCTTCTCCTTCCCCGACTGTGTCAATGAATCTGTTCTCTATGTCTGCATCTCTCTTCCTACTCTGCAAATAGTTCACCAGTACCATTTTCCTAGATTCCATATATATGCATTAATAGATGACATTTGATTTTCTTTTTCTGACTTACTTCACACTGCAGGTTCACAACAACAGGCTGCAGGTTCATCCACCTCACTAGAACTGACTCAAATTTGTTCCTTTTTATGGCTAAGTAATATCCATTGTGTTTATGTACCACAACTTTATCCATTCATCTGTCAGTAGACATTTAAGTGGCTTCCATGTCCTGGCTACTGTAAGTAGTGCTGCAATGAATTTTGGGGTGCATGTGTCTTTTTGAGTGATATGCTTCACTTTTTCTTTAATATAAAGACTCATTCTTCTTTGCATCTTTATTTCAAGCACTAATTTAGCAATTACTGAGTTAATACAAAAATTCAGCTTTTCATTAATATGAAGTCTCAAAACTTACTTGTATGTTTTCTTACAAAGGATACATTTTGCTTTTTTTATTTTTTAATATAAATTTATTTATTTTAATTGGAGGTTAATTATTTTACAATATTGTATTGGTTTTGCCATAAATCAACATGAATCTGCCACAGGTATACACGTGTTCCCCATCCTGAACCCTCCCTCTTCCTCCCTCCCTGTACCATCCCTCTGGGTCGTCCCAGTGCACATGTTAGAAAATGTTATATTTTCTGTGATTCCATTTGCAGTAAAGTCCAATAATTTTGTTTCCAAAAAATACACATTAAAACGCTATTATTTCTTAACACTTTTAAAAACTAAGATTGTTTTTGATTTATCTATACTCTCTATTAGAAATGACTTTTTTTCTATTTTAAATTTTTGTTTTTACTTTATTTTGCTTTACAATACTGTATTGATTTTGCCATATATTGACATGAATCTGCCACGGGTGTACATGAGTTCCCAGTCCTGAACCCCCCTCCCACCTCCCACCCCATATCATCTCTCTGGATCTTCCCCGTGAAGCAGCATTAGATAGTTTGACAAGGATTTCAGTTCAGTTCAGTTCAGTCGCTCAGTTGTGTCCGACTCTTTGCGACCCCATGAACCACAGCATGTCAGGCCTCCTTGTCCATTTCCAACACCTGGAGTTTACTCAAACAAATGTGCATTGAGTCTGTGATGCCATCCATCATCTCATCCTCTGTCATCTCCTTCTCTTACTGCCTTCAATCTTTCCCAGCATCAGGGTCTTTTTGAATGAATCAGCTCTTTGCATCAGGTGGCCAAAGTATTGAAATTTCAGCATCAGTCCTTCTGATGAATACCCAGGACTGGTCTCCTTTAGGATGGACTGGATGGATCTCCTTTCAGTCCAAGAGACTCTCAAGAGTCTTCTCCAACACCACAGTTCAAAAGCATCAATTCTTCATCGCTCAGCTTTTTTTATAGTCCAACTCTCACATCCATACATGACTACAGGAAAAACCATAGCCTTGACTAGACAGATCTTTTTTGGAAAAGTAATGTTCCTGCTTTTTAATATGCTATCTAGGTTGGTGTTAACTTTCCTTCCAAGGAGTAGGTCAGTTCAGTCGCTCAGTCATGGCCGACTCTTTGTGACCCCATGAATTGCAGCACGCCAGTCCTCCCTGTCCATCACCAACTCCCGGAGTTCACTCAGACTCAGGTCCATCGAGTCAGCGATGCCATCCAGCCATCTCATCCTCTGTCATCCCCTTCTCCTCCCACCCCCAATCCCTCCCAGCATCAGAGTCTTTTCCAGTGAGTCAACTCTTCGCATAAGGTGTACAAAGTACTGGAATTTCATCTTCAGCATCATTCCCTCCAAAGAAATCCCAGGGCTGATCTCCTTTAGAATGGACTGGTTGGATCTCCTTGCAGTCCAAGGGACTCTCAAGACTCTTCTCTAACGCCACAGTTCAAAAGCATCAATTCTTCGACACTCAGCTTTCTTCACAGTCCAACTGTCACATCCATACATGACCACTGGAAAAACCATAGCCTTGACTAGATGGACCTTAGTTGGCAAAGTAATGTCTCTGCTTTTGAATATGCTATCTAGGTTGGTCATAAGTTTTCTTCCAAGGAGTAAGCGTCTTTTAATTTCATGGCTGCAGTCACCATCTGCAGTGATTTTGGAGCCCCCCAAAATAAAGGATTTACATGATGGGGAAAAAAAAAAAAGGCATACATGATGAAGTGGAAGAGAAACAATTATCCAAAAACATTTTACAAAAAGTTCCCTTAGTTATATGCAGTTTTCATATTTTCTAGATTATCTGTAATTCTGACAAACTTCTTTTGTTGTATATAAAAAGTTTTTAGGAGTATGAAAATTATAAATCCCATATATTATACTTTAGTGTCAATGTAATAGACACATTTTAGTGTGTACCAACTGACTCTAAGATACATTTATATATTAACTAATCTCAGCACTCAGATTAATCAATTGCTTTACATTGTTTTGTTATCCTTCATCCTTAATATAAAGATTTTGGTGTGTCTATATTTCTGAGAACATTCCAAACCTATTATCAGTTCAAAATAATCATATAGTTTAGCTGTCAAATTCTGCTAATTTCTAGTGAGAATATTATTAACAGTCAAATTGTACCCAGGAAGGTACAGCATTCAGTGTTAAGGCATATTATCAAGAGAGAGTCAGCAAGACTTAAGTTTTCTTAACATGTTAAGATAATTAATAAAATACATATTGTATAAGAAATGCAAATAAAATTTTGAGTAAAAGTATTTCCATTTTGTGTATTTGTTTAATAAAATGTCCCACATATACTTGTTTTTACTTTGTTCCAGCAAATAACACCTCTTTCATATTATAGAGTAAATTTTATAATTTCCCACTTTCATCTACTTACATAAATCTCATTATTTCTCTTTCCCTTTCTCTCAGTCCCTTATTCTTGTCCTTTTCTTATTAAATGTTTGTGTTCCTTTAGCAATTTTTTTTTGCTGTTCTTGTCTTTTTTCTTTCTTTCTTTTAATAGAGCCAAAGACTTGACAGGATAATATTTTGAGAAGAAAGAGGGATGTTTTTAATGTATTTATATCCCACAGCTTGCATCAAAAACAATGTCAAATCAATCGTTTTAATGATATATAAAGCATGGTTGTGTATATTCTGAATTGTTTTTTGTCTTATAAAAATTATTATTACTATCAATAATATAACAAGGGGGCAACTATCATAATGTTCTTGTTCTGTGTAAAAAATGTTTTCTTGAATTTGCATTTTCCCTTCCCTAATAATTACTTCTATAGATCATTCTGCTACTTGAGTGTGCTTTTATCATCTGTAGTTTACAAAACCCTATGCAGCAATATTATAGTTTGCTACTAGTTCTTACATAAGCAATGCCAGCAATCCCCTTCCCCTCCTGCCTTCAATCTTTCCCAGCATCGGGGTCTTTTCCAATGAGTTGGCTCTTTGCATTAGATGGTCAAAAGTATTCGAACTTGAGCTTTAACATCAGTCCTTCCAATGAATATTCAGGGTTGATTTTCTTTAGGATTTAAATGAAATCTATTTGACATGAAGTGATAGGACAAGATACCATAATCTCAGTTCTTTTAATGTTGAATTTTAAGCCAGCTTTTCACTCTCTTCTTTCACCCTCATTAAGAGGCTCTTTAGTTCCTCTTCACTTTCTACCATTAGAGTCATATCATTTGCATATCTGAGGTTGTTTATATTTCTACCTGTATCTTGATTCAAGCTTATGATTCACCTAGCCCAACATTATGCATGATGTACTCTGCATAGAAGTAAACAAGTTATGTGATGGTATGCAGCCTTGATAAAGACCTTTCTCAGTTTGGAACCAGTCTGCTGTTCCATGTCTGGTTCTAACTGTTGTTCTTGACCTGAATACAGGTTTCTCAGGAGATAGGTAGTGGTCTGGTATTCCCATCTCTTTAACAATTTTCCAGTTTGTTGTGATACACATAGTCAAAGGCTTTAGAATAGTCACTGAAGCAGATGTTTTTCTGAAATTCTGTTGCTTTTTCTATAATTTGAAGGATATTGGCAATTTGATTTTTGGTTCCTCTGCTTTTCCTAAATCCAGTTGTACATCTGAAAGTGCTCAGTTCACATACTGTTGAAGCTTGGTTTGAAGAATTTTCAACACAGCCTTACTAGAATATGAAATGAGCACAGTTGTATGGTAGTTTGAACATTCTTCAGCATTTTCCTTCTTTGGGATTGGAGTGAAAACTGACTTTTTCTAGTCCTGTGGCCATTGATGAGTTTTCCAAATTTGCAGCATATTGAGTAATCACTTTCACAGCATCATCTTCTAGAATTTGGTATAACTTTGCTGGAATTCCATTACCTTAACTAGCTTTATTCATAGTAATGCTTCGTAAGGCTCACTTGACTTCACATTCCAGGATAGCTGATTCTAGGTGAGTTACCACATCATCATGGTTATCCAGGTCACTAAGACCTTTTCTGTATGTTTTTTTTGTGTAGTCTTACCTTTGCCTTTCTTTTTCTTTGGTATGGTTTTGGTCACCATCTCCTGTACAGTGTTACAAACTTCTGTCCATAGCTCTTCAGGTACTCTGTCTTCCAGGTCTAGTTCCTTGAATCTGTCACTTCCACTGTATAATCATAAGGGATTTGATTTAGGTCATATCAGAATGGAATAGTGGTTTTCCTTCAATTTAAGTCTGAATTTTGCAATTAGGAGCTCATGATCTAAGCCACAGTAAGCTCCAGGTCTTATTTTTGCTGACTGTATATGGCTGCTCCATCTTTGGCTGCAAAGAATATGATCAGTCTGATTTCTGTATTGACCATCTGGTGATGTCCATGTGTACAGACATTCTTGTGTTGTTGGAAGCAAGTGTTTGCTATGAACTGTGTGTTCTCTTGGCAAAACTCTGTTAACCTTTCCTCTGCTTCACTTTGTATCCCAAGGCCAAATTTGCTTGTCACTCCAGATATCTCTTGACTTCTTACTTTTGCATTCCAATCACCTCTGATGAAAAGGACTTTTTGTTGTTGTTGTTGTTAGTTCTAGAAAGTCTTTAGTTCTTCATAGAACACTTTAGCTTTAGTCTTTGGCATTAGTGGTTGGGGCATAGACTTGAGAAGGCCACATATAATAATCATTTAATGTCAGTAATTTTGTTGTTATGCCCAACTTTAAGAAAACTTGGTGAAGATAAACCAGGATATTTTAATGCTACCACCTTGTAGAATAAAAAGATTTAGTTTTAGTCCTCTTACAATGATACTGTAGTTGATTGATTTGTAGTATAATTAACCAGGGTGATTCATAATTTTTAACATGTAATTTATGCTATATATCTTGTGCTTTGAAAGATGGAAAGTCTTCTAGCCTCATCCATCAGAGTTCACACAGAAGAAGCAAGACGAATCACAGCTCCACAGCAGCTAAGAAAAAAAAACCCATATTACAGAATATTAATCACAATGAAAAAGCAGAAATTTATGTCCCAGATAAAAGGAAAAGATAAAATCCCAGAAAAACAACTAAATAAAGTGGAGATTAGAGTCGGACACGACTGAGTGACTGAACTGAACTGAACTGAATTGAACTGCAACCTTCCAGAAAAATAATTCAGAATAATGATAGTGAAGATAATCCAGGATCTCAGGAAAAGAAGGAAGCAAAGATTGAGAAGATCCAAGAAATGTTTGCCAAAGACCTACAAGAACTAAAGAACAAGGAAACAGTGATGAATAATAAACTAGAAGGAATCCATAGCAGAATAACTGAGGCAGAAGAATGGATAATTAACTGGAGGACAGAATGGTGGAAAATACTGCTGCAGAATACACTATAGAAAAAATAATGCAAAGAAGTAAAGACAGCCTAGGAGACCTCTGGGACAATATTAAACACACCAACATTCACATTAATGGAGTCCCAGAAAGAGAAGAGAGAAAGAAAGGACCTGAGAAAATATTTGAAGAGATAATAGCTGAAAACGTCCCTAAAATGGGAAAGGAAATAGTCAACCAAGTCCAGGAAGCATAGAGAGTCCCAGGCAGGATAAACCCAAAGAGGAACACACTAAGATACATAGTATCAAACTGACAAAAATTAGAGACAAAGATAAAATATTAAAAGCAACAAGGGAAAAATGACAAATAACACACAAGGGAACTCTGTTCAGGCTATACCAGCTGATTTCTTAACAGAAACTCTCAATCCAGAAGGGAATAGCACCGTATATTTAAAGTGATGAAAGGGAATAACTTATGGTCAAGAATACTCTACCCAGCAAGACTTGCATTCAGATTTGATGGAGAAATCAGAACCATTCCAGACGAGCAAAAGTTAAGAGAATTCAGCAATAATAAACCAACTTCACAACAAATGCTAGAGGAACTTCTCTAGGCAGGAGTCACAAGAGAAGGAAAAGACCTACAGAAAATAAACCCAAAGCAATTTAAAAAATGGTAATAAGATCAGGCATATCAATAATTACCTTAAGTGTAAATGGATTAAATGTACCAGCCAAAAGACATAGACTTTTGGCATGTATGCACTTCCACTTACCAAACTCCATGTAATTGTTTTATATTATTAAATTAATCATGTTCCCATTATGGCTTGCAATTATGGTAATCTTTTATATTTTGTCTGGCTATTGATTCTGAAAACTGATAAGCATCTTTCCTATTGTGATTAAGTAACTATTACTCAATTGATACCATTATATTATGATTGGTCAACAGAAAAATAATAGAATTCTAAATCACCACAACTATGATATAGTAGAAAAACCTGTAATCACTTCTTAAAATCCAGATGCATATCAGAATTATCCAGAATTTTTTTGAAAAATACAAATTCCCAGGTTTGGCTTTTTTTTTTTCTCCAGAGCTCCAGATTTGTTTCCAATGAGCAGTCATGTTTAAAAACAACTGGACTACACAATGATTTTTTTTTTTTTATAGATTTTGTTTCACTTTTACTATTTCATATTCAGTACTACCATTTCATTTAGTTTATGTTTTCCAACCTCTTCATCTTCTTGTTTTATTTGATGTTCTTTCTCAAGGCTTTATCAAGCATAGTAGAACAGTTTCTGTATACATATTTATAAATAATATGTATTTTATATATATATATAAAACATATATACATATATATATATGTGTGTGTGTGTGTGTGTGTGTGTGTGTATATGTTAGGAAACTTAGGAATTTTTGCCTAACTAAAAAATTTGTGACATTTGATTCCACTTATTTGACTTAGTATGAATAGAATGCTAGATTTTTAATTAGAAAAATAAATATGCATCAAGCAACAAAGGTTTACTGTATAGCAAAGGGAGCTATAGTCAAGATTTTATAATATATAAAATGGAAAGTAATTTCAAAAATAATATATGTGTATATGTATAACTGAATCACCTTGAAACATTGCAAGTCAACTATACTTCAATAAAATGTATATATTAGACAAAACAAAAAAGAGTAAAATCAACATATATTCTTTTATCACTGACATAATGCAAAAAAATGCTATACAGGTTTATGGATATTCCAAATTCCATATTTTTAATATTGATCTTACATATTTTTTAGCAGTTTGCACACCATAACAATTAAAATGTAATTATCATATATGAATTGGTAGCTTTATGTTCTCAGATATTATATAATAATGCTGAAAAACCAATGATGACATAAATAGCTTGAAGTAATTTTAAGTCACCTGTTTGCTTGGCTAATTTAAAACTTTTTATTCTTAAATTATAGTAACCATAATATCTAGCTTAGTTGGGTGAAGTATTTTAGTTTTGCTTGTTTGTATTATTCTTCATTCCCTAGAAAACAGAAGATAGTTTGTTTTGTATTTAAAAAAAAATGTTTTCTAAATAAATCAAGAGCTTTGCTCAGCATAGATTGGAAGGTGTTCACATGAATGGCAGGCAACTAAAGCACTTAAGCATGGAAGACACTGGTGGAAACGTATTATTTTAGTCATTTTTAACCAGTAATAGCACCACAGTTATTATTGCTGCAATTTCTAGTGGTACATCAGTAGGGATCTGATTAATCTGAATCTGAACATCTTAACTACAAGAAATATCAAAATTATTTGAGAACTACATTGGAAAATTGTATCATAATTTTCATTATTGATTATTTTATCTTTATGAAAGATCCAGTTAACCTTCCTCAATGATACTGAGAAATGTTTTTGTCTAATTATCTTGTCTATTGCCTAACAGAGTGCTTGAAATGTAGTAGGAACCAAATAAACTTTTCTTAAAGAAGTGGAAGATAATCACATTTATACAGTACTTCTGAAATAACACTCTAAAGACTAGTTAAGATCCTTCCTTTGCATCAATTTCAGAAAATTATGGAAAATATCAGCTATGTAACACAGACTTAAGGTTAAAATTCTCTGATGCCTCAGTCTCCCATACAGGAACAATGCTCTTAATGTATCAGCTGCACTGATCACATTACATTTGTATTCTATGAACTTCAGTGAATTTTATTTGGGTTATATGAATTTATGTCTCTAATTTATTCCCTTTTTCAAAGTTAGGGTTATGGCTATTATGGAAACTTCTTTTTGTATGTACCAACTCTGTAACTTCTTCATTTCTGCAAATGATCCTTAAGTTTAAATTAATGCAAAATTATCTGTGGGTGAATCTCAGATATTCAAGTTTCTATAAATCAATCTTCCTCTTAATCTGCTTCAGAGGTTAAATTCTTGATGTTTAGATCAAAATGCTCCTACCCTTCACTTCCCATAATCTGAAGGGGAAATTATTAAGCAATCATTTATGTGTGCGATGGCTATGTTTCAGCTTAAGTTAAAATAAACAGCAAATTTGTGATATTTTATCACATTCCACATAAAGATTTATATTTCAATCATTAAAAGGTTGTAAAAATATTTCTTCCAAAATTCAATTATAGTCAAGCTGTTTTGTTTAGGTTTTCATCTTTTCTTTACAAATTAATATAATCCTCTTAAACTTCATTAAATACTTCAACTCAAAGTGATATTATTGGTTATCCTGGATTAGGCTAACACTGAGATGACATTGTACCTTAGAATAATTAGTTCAAAATGTGTTTCCAGGAGAAACTGGTAAAGGAATCCGAGAAGCAGAATAGTGAAGAGGAAGAAGGAAAGCAAAGGAGCTATTTCATGTGATGTTCCAGTCTTGACCTGATTTTGGAGATATTCTAGAGTGTCAATTTGACTACAGCGTTTATTCTAGCTTGAAGTAGTCAGTAAGTTCAGTTCATTTGCTCAATCAGGTCCTACTTTTTGTGACCGCATGGACTGCAGCACGCCAGGCTTTCCTGTCCATCACCAACTCTCGCAGCTTACTCA
Organism: Ovis canadensis; assembly: GCF_042477335.2. NCBI lineage: Eukaryota > Metazoa > Chordata > Mammalia > Artiodactyla > Bovidae > Ovis > Ovis canadensis. Next base: position 18,416,770 of record NC_091266.1, read on the forward strand.
AGCTTATGCCTATAGAGTCGGTGATGCCAAACTACAGTTTTCATATTCTTATATCAGTCAGTGATTGACTGTGAGCAGTCATTCTGCCTCTTAGGCATTTGTTGAAAGTGGTTCCAGTTGTCCAAGTTTCCTTTCCAAGAAGTTTTGATGATTTGAACTATTAGGAAAGACACTAGCGAGATCTGGGAATGGACTTGCATAATCAATAAAAGGAATTGAAGGGGATCTGGCAAGAATACTAATATATTATCCAATATCCAACCCTTTGCACTGCCCAAACTTAATGATTCTCGAATTGAGTATCTTTCATTCAGTCTCAGAATCTACGGTACTGTTGTTAACTGCAATTTAGGGGGAAATCACCAAAGAATTAGTAAAATGACATAACTACTGCTCCTGCAATTGCAGCTGATCCTGAGGCTGTGGTTAATATTCATAATTTCTTTTTCTACTCTCCCTTCTAAAGTCTTCTCACCTGAATTAGCATTTACTCACATCTGGCTGGGTTAAACTCTGGCATTGATGATCCATACCTTAATCCCTGAAGTTTTGACCTGAAGATTATTGTGAAACACGAAAATCATGGCATCTGGTCCCATCACTTCATGGGAAATAGATGGGGAAACAGTAGAAGCAGTGTCAGACTTTATATTTTGGGCTCCAAAATCACTGCAGATGGTGACTGCAGCCATGAAATTAAAAAATGCTTACTCCTTGGAAGAAAAGTTATGACCAACCTAGATGGCACATTCAAAAGCAGAGACATTACTTTGCCAACTCAGGTCCACCTAGTCAAGGCTATGGTTTTTCCTGTGGTCATGTATGGATGTGAGAGTTGGGCTGTGAAGAAGGCTGAGCACCGAAGAATTGATGCTTTTGAATTGTGGTGTTGGAGAAGACTCTTGAGAGTCCCTTGGACTGCAAGGAGATCCAACCAGTCCACTCTTAAGGAGATCAATCCTGGGATTTCTTTGGAGGGAATGATGCTAAAGCTGAAACTCCAGTACTTTGTCCACCTCATGTGAAGAGTTGACTCATTGGAAAAGCAGGAGGAGAAGGGGACGACCGAGGATGAGATGGCTGGATGGCATCACGGACTCAATGGACATGAGTCTGAGTGAACTCTGGGAGATGGTGATGGACAGGGAGGCCTGGCGTGCTGTGATTCATGGGGTTGCAAAGAGTCGGAGACGACTGAGTGACTGAACTGAACTGAACTGAAGAGATACCCAACGGATTGTCATATGACAATAATATTTCTCCTTACCCTTATTATGAAACAAGCCTAACTCCTCCTAATGATCAGTGTAAATCCCTCCTTCCAGTAGAGTAACTCATTTCTTTGTTAATTCATATAAAGCAAGGTGAGCCCTCATATCAGAATGTAGCTATATCTTTAAATTTAGTAAGTATCTTAACTTATTCTTAGGTGGGAATTCATATTTTCATTTGTTCTCTGATGGAATTAATGAGGCTATGCCCAACAATATCTGCCTATGAGTATAAAGTTTAACCCTCTTTGATGAAAATCAGTTCAGTTCATTTCAGTCACTCAGTCGTGTCCGACTCTTTGCGACCCCATGAATCGCAGCACGCCAGGCCTCCCTGTCCATCACCAACTCCCGGAGTTCACTCAGATTCACATCCATCAAGTCAGTGATGCCATCCAGCCATCTCATCCTTTGTCGTCCCCTTCTCCTCCTGCCCCCAATCCCTCCCAGCATCAGAGTCTTTTCCAATGAGTCAACTCTTCGCATGAGGTGGCCAAAGTACTGGAGTTTCAGCTTTAGCATCATTCCTTTCAAAGAAATCCCAGAGAAGATCTCCTTCAGAATGGACTGGTTGGATCTCCTTGCAGATGAAAATAGGCATACAGAAACTTTTAAATACTTTCTTCCCATCATATGCTCACATAAGCACATGCTTGTTCACACCACACACACACACACACACACACACACACACAGACGCTCATATGTTGGAATTTTCAGAAGAAGAGGAGAGAAGCAGTATTTGAAATTATAGTGTCCATGGCTTTTTAAGCACTGATGAAAGTTAAAGAAAATGAAAGGCTTTTATGTAAACCCCAAGAAGAATAAATCAATAAATAAGTACAAAGGATATCACACTTGGATTCATTATGATACAATTTTGAATAATGAAATGTAAACAGAAACTTACTAAAGTAGCCAAATGACAGAAATGGAATAAAAAATACTTTAAAAAGAGCAACAATTGGGACAATAGCTTATGTTTTAAAGGAAAGAATAGAATAAAAAAGGAAATGGAAAGTCATCTTCAAAAATCTGCCAGAAGGAAATAGTCAACTTAGAATTTTACACCTATATGAAATATGTTTTAAAAATGTAGAAAAATTACTACAGTGATTTGTAATTTTTCATGTACAAATCTTTTACTGTCTTGGATACATTTATTCCTAGTTATTTTCTTTATATATACATATTATAAATGTACTTTTTCCTTAGTCTTAGTTTTGTATTATTTATTGCTTTTGTATATAAATACAACTAATTTTGCATGTTGATTTATCCTATAACTACTTTATAATTTTACTGAATTTGTTTATTTAGATGTAGTAGATATCTTGATAATTCTTTGGGATTTAATTATCTTTGTGATTCATTAGGATCATGTGACTTGTAAACAGAAGTAGTTTACTTCTTCCTACCTGAACTGGATGTTGTTCAGCTTTGTCCTGCCTTATTTTTATACCTAGAAATGTCTGACCAATGTTGACTAGCATTGGAGACCCTGAGTATTGCCTGAATGATTTACAATGAGGATAATCTATAATTTGTTATTTGTCTAATTTTTAAATGGACTAAATGATGCTAAAAAAAAAACAAACACAGTTAGTGCTGGAAATAATACAATTGATCTTTGGTATATTAAGTAAAAATTGATTTTAAAAAAAGGCATGACTATGTATTTTATGTAAACTCTGTATAACTGTTTAAAAATTTTGAGTGGCAAAATGTAATCTGTGGATTATTATTTTTTTAAAGTGAGTCTCATTTTTTGTGTGTGAATCTCATCTTTCCCTGAAGTTGGGAAAGACTGAAGGCAGGAGGAGGGGGGAGGACAGGGGAGAAGATGGTTGGATGACATCACCGACTGAGTGGACATGAATTTTAGCAAGCTCTGGGAGATGGCAAAAGACAGGGGAGCCTGGCATGCTGCAGTCCATGGGGTTGTGAAGAGTTGGATGTTACCAAGCGACTGAACAATAACAATAACATATGGGAGAAAAAAAATACATTAATTAGGTTATGTATAATATCATATATTATTTTTTAACACAAAATAAAGTTCCAATCCCCTTTGATGAAAGGACTTTTTTTTTTTTTTTTTTTTTTTTTGCGTTAGTTCTAGAAGGTCTTTAGGTCTTCATAGAACCATTTGACTTTAGATTCTTTGGCATTAGTGGTTGGGGCATAGACTTGGGAGGCCCATATATAATAATCATTTAATATCAGTAAGTTTTTAGTTATGCCCACCTTTAGGAAAACTTGGAAAGAGAAACCAGGATATTTTAATGCCACCACCTTGTAACTATCTAATATCTACCATATTATAAAGTGAATCTGCCTGCAATGCAGGAGACCTGGGTTCGGTCCCTCAGTCAGGGAGATTCTCTGGAGAAGGAAATGGTAACCCATTCCAGTATTCTTGCCTGGAGAATTCCATGAACAGGGGAACCTGGTCGGCTACAGTCCATGGACTCACAAAGATAGACATGACTGAGCGACTAACACACATACATCATATAGTGAACTCCTTTCAGGCACAGGATATGTGTTACTGTTTTTGTGTTTCAATGCACTTTTAGAAAACTTCCTGTTATGTAACAGATGCTCCATAGATATTTGTTGAATTGAACTGACTATGAAATTTGACAAGTTTTCATTTCAACATGACCACAGCACAGCTTCTGGAAGCAAGATTGTGATGATAAGTAGCAACTTTCTGTAGATTTTTAAAAATAAAACTAAAACGTCACAGATAAAATATGGCTAAAATGAGATTTCTTGTAGTTATTTAAAAAGATAGTTTTTAAATGACTATGAAGGTGTATAATTTTCAATGTCACATCAAGTGTAATTAATTTGAGATATTTGAGTAAAATCACTTTTCCTGTTGTGTCTTATCTATAAATAATGATTTAAAAAAACTTAGAAATTATATTTCACCAAATCTCCTATGAATTGTTTCTTCACTTGTCTTTTTCTAGCATGGATTTTCATGTCTACATCACACTTTTAAATTATGCTACAAAAGAAAGATTCTTAAACATGAAATTAGATGTAAGATAAATATAGGAGACCTCACTATGATTTTATTGGGTGCTGAGATTTCAGTCCACTTTATTTTATTTTATTTTTCTGTTTTATTTTTTAATTTTTTTAAAAATTTTATTGTTATTATTATTATTTTTTACTTTACAATATTTTATTGGTTTTGCCATACATCAACATGAATCCACCATGGGTCCACTTTAAAAGCAGAAACTACCACTCCCTTGGTATCAAAGAAGGAAAATCATTGCTGTAGTAATAAATAGGTAGATATTTTATTATATTAGAATAAGGAGAGAAGGAGGAAAAGACATTTATCTATAGCATGGAAGCACTTTGATATGGGCATAATTCCTTTTTCAAGGTGAAGATAAGCCTTGGTATTAGGCATACAAAGTGAAAGGTAGAAAAAGGCAGGTGGTAGATGAAGAGAGATGCTGACATCAGGAATCAAAGAGAAAAGAACTCTTGAATATTAAATGGCCTAAAAATATTAAAAGTTAAATTAGATCTAAAATTCAATTTTCATTTCTTCCTTTCACAATCCTTTTAAATATTTTATACCTTATGATGTCTGTGTAGGCTTTGTTATATATGTTATATTTTACCATATCTTCTTATATAAATTTGAAAACATGGGACTATGATTTGTTGTTGTTCACTTGCTAAGTCGTGTAAATCTCTGTGACCTATGGACTGTAGCTCATCAGGCTCCTCTGTCCATGGGATTTCCCAGGCAAGAATACTGGAGTGGGTGACCATTTCCTTCTCTAAGGGATCTTCTTGACCCAGGGATTGAATCTACGTTTCTTGCATTGGCAGGCAGGTTCTTTGCCATTGAGTCACCAGACAGATGTTAATGTGTCAGAGTCAAATGTTGCTAATATCAGAGGGGGGCCAGGTGAAGGGGTATGAACAGTTCCTGTAATGCTATCACTTCTGTGGAAAAAAAAATTATTCAATATACATAGTGTCATATTATTGGCATTTTCATATATTATGAGTTGTTATGAAAAGTAAAGTGAAGTCATTCAGTCGTGTCTGATTCTTTGCCACCCCATGGACTGTAGCCTACCACGCTCTTCCATCCATGGGATTTTCCAGGCAGGAGTACTGGAGTGGGTTGCCATTTCCTTCTCCAGAGGATCTTCCCCACCCAGAGATCAAACCCAGGTCTCCTTCACTGTAGGCAGACTCTTTACTGTCTGAGCCACCAGGGAAGTCCTTGAACTGTTTTATATATTTATAATACACCTATATTATGTACACTATAAGGGCAGATGACAATCGTATACAGATAAAATATATGCTGATATAATTAGCATAGAATAAGTAGGCAGCATATGGCATATCATTTAAAAATATTTTCCAAAATTTGATTAACTTGGTTTAATTTACAAAAGAGCAAATTCCTTGATATCTTCATAGACCTCAACACATATATATTTTTTCTATATTAATAGTGCTAATTGTATAGATTATTTTATCTGAATAAGGTAGCAATTCTGTAAAGTATATAACTTAAAAACTGTCCCATTAGAATGATCCATAAGACTCCATTACATGCTTATAAATCATACATGACTATACTATTTTTAATGTATTTAGCCAGAAAATGAGACTAATAGAAGTCACATTTTAAAATGTTTAATGCTAAGGACTTTATAGAATTACAGATTTGGGGATTGCAAGAAAATTTAATATATTGGATATGTTAGCCCCAACTTGGAAACAGAGGAAACTAAGATATGTTAAGTGTTTAATGTGAGGCCATGGCTATTCAGCTACATATTATTCTTGTCATTAAAAAGGTTAGCTTTCATAGTATATCAAATCCCATCTCTGTTGAAGATGAACATTTTACATTATGTGGAAAAGTATATTTAGAGAACTCAGGGACATACTGATGCCAGGGAAACAGGTTACTTCCCATTCTAATCTGTAATGAAAGAAACAATTGAAAGTGTGAGAAAATGAAATTAGTGGAACGATGAAAATAGTAATTTTATTGCAAAATCATTCTTGGTCTTATTTTATGTTAGCCTGTGAAATAAAGTCATGATCACCTGATCTATGAATAAAACACATCTTTACAACAGACATACTACTTGATCATAAAGCCAGCAGCCTCAAATTTGATTATGTGGCAGTATGGTTATGTCAATTAGAATTACCAATGCTGTATTTCAACTACGTCATTAAAATAGATGGCCAGAGTCTCTATATGGTTATACTGATAGAAAAGAACAAATAGTCTTGGACTACCTAAAGCACTATACTTATTGAAGTGAATTAGTTGCAGTGGAAAATGTTATACAATTAAACTATGTATTCAGTTCAGTTCAGTCGCTCAGTCATGTCTGACTCTTTGCAACCCCATGAATCACAGCTTGGCAGGCCTCCCTGTCCATCACCAACTCCTGGAGTCCACCCAAACCCATGTCCATCGAGTCGGTGATGCCATCCAGCCATGTCATCCTCTGTTGTCCTGTTCTCCTCCTGCCTTCAATCCCTCCCAGCATCAGGGTCTTTTCCAATGAGTCAGCTCTTTGCATGAGGTGGCCAAAGTATTGGAGCTTCAACATCAGTCCTTCCAAAGAACACCCAGGACTGATGTTCTTTAGGATGGACTTGTTGGATCCCCTTGCAGTCCAAGGGACTCTCAAGAGTCTTCTCCAACACCGCAGTTCAGAAGCATCATTCTTCAGCACTCAGCTTTCTTCACAGTCCAACTATGTATAATTAAAAGCAAAAGAAGCTATATTGGGCAGCTATTTCGAACTGCGTATTAATATCTGGTAGTAAAAAGGGGAAATTCACACACTGATAATCTTTTATGTGTTTTTTTTTTCTTTTTGTACAATTATCTCATTTCAGTTCAGTCACTCAGTTGTGTCTGATTCTTTGCGACCCCATGGATTGCAGCATGCCACTTTTCCCTGTCCGTCACCAACTTCCAGAGCCTACTCAAATTCATGTCAATCAAATCAGTGATCCCATCAAACGATCTCATCATCTATCATCCCCTTCTACTGCCTTCAATCTTTCCCAGCATCAGGATATTTTCCAATGAGTCAGTTCTTCGCATCAGGTGGCCAAATTATTGGAGTTTCAGCTTCAGCATCAGTCCTTCCAATGAATATTCAGAACTTATTTCCTTTAGAATGGACTGGTTGGATCTCCTTGCAGTCCAAGGCACTGTCAAGAGTCTTCTCCAGCACCACAGTTCAAAAGCATCAATTCTTTGGTGCTCAGGTTTCTTTATAGTCCAACTCTCACATCCATATATAACTACTGGAAAAACCATAGCTTTGATTATATAGACCTTTCTTGGCAAAAAAAAAAAAAAAAAGTTTCTGCTTTTAAATATGCTGTCTAGGTTGGTCGTAGGTTTTCTTCCAAGGAGCAAGAGTCTTTTAATTTCATAGCTGCACAGTCACCATCTGCAGTGATTTTGGAGCCCCCCAAAATAAAGTCTGTCACTTTTTTCATTGTTTCCCCATCTATTTGCCATGAAGTGATGGGATAACCATGGCATGACCCAATGCCATGATCTTAATTTTTTGAATGGTGACTTTTAAGACAGCTTTTTCACTCTCCTCTTTCAGTTTCATCAAGATGCTCTTCAGTTCCTCTTTGCTTCCTGCCATAAGAGTGGTATCATCTGCATATCTGAGGTTATTGATATTTCTCTGGGCAGTCTTGATTTCAGTTATCAATTGATAACACAACAGGTATCTATTGTGTAATTTATTTAGCTAGTGAGAGAGTCAATTCTTAGGCAGGTTGATAAGAAGTCTTGGGTTCCCAAGGAGGACAGAGGGGTCTGGGGCTCTGAAACAGGAGATAGGGGTCTGGAATTCTCAAGGAGGCTGCTACTGCTGCTAAGTCGCTTCAATCGTGTCTGACTCTGTGAGACCCCATAGACTTCAGCCCACCAGGCTCCTCCGTCCCTGGGATTCTCCAGGCAAGAACACTGGAGTGGGTTGCCATTTCCTTCTCCAATGCATGAAAGTGAAAAGTGAAAGTGAAGTTACTCAGTCGTGTCCGACTCTTTGCGACCCCATGAACTGCAGCCTACCAGGCTCCTCCGTCCATGGGATTTTCCAGGCAAGGGTATTGGAGTGGGTTGCATTGCATTCTCCTCTCAAGGAGGTGGAAAGGACATTTTTTTTTTTAAACTACATTCCTTAGTAAGGATTATATAACAATAATGTATCCAGCTTGAGGGCATGTTTCTCCTTCCTGAAAACCTGACTAATCCTGTTATCTTAAAATGTATATTGTGGGAGTGGGTCTAGTAAGATCTTTACAACCTTGGGACATCTTTTGATTAATGGTAATAACCAAATAAAAAGTATATAATTCCCTTGCTAAGACTAGGGATCGGGGCACTCTCCATCCCCCTTCTGATGTTTATGTCGGAAGCTTTCTTTGTCCTTTTTCATACCTTAATAAAATTCTGCTACACAAAAGCTCTTGAGTGATCAAGCATGGTCCCTGGTCCCAAAAAGAAATCTTCTTCCTCGGAGATCACAAATCCGACACTATTCACTGTAAGCTATCATTTGTTCCCTATTGTTGGTCACTAGGGTAATTTTCAGCTTTTGTTTGTTCAAAAATTTCCTGATCTAATGTTAATATAAATATTCACTTGTACAATTGCATCTATTGGTATACAGATATGGAGGGATGTTTGTAGGACAGAGTCTAGGAGAGTGGTTTTTGGTTGAAAAAGTAATGTAAGTTTAAAGCTAATCAATGATGACAGAATTTTCTGGAAAGATATCTTTTGCTCCCTCTCTCCCACCCACCAAAAAACAAACAAACAAACAAAAAAAGTAATCAAATTCTCACAAAACGGCTAAGAGTATAAATGATTCCTTTCTGTCTCCTCCTTTTCCTTCTCTTTCAAACATTTCTTTCCATAGCTTTAAGTATATTTTTAATTTAGCTCATATTTTCAGTGTTTCAGGTCTTCTCTCATATCTCAGTTGGTAAAGAATCCACCTGCAATGTGGGAGACCTGGCTTCGATCCCTGTGTTGGGAAGATCCCCTGGAGAAGGGAAAGGCAACCCTCTCCAGTATTCTGGCTGGAGAATTCCATGGACTGTATAGTCTATGGGGTCGCAAAGAGTCAGACAAAACTGAGCAACATTCACTTTCACTGTCAGTGTTTCAGAATTAGAGAGGTGAATTTCCATCACTCTGAGCACTAGTCTGATAAACTTATAGCATAAACAAGAAAGCATGTGTATTCTTGGGAAATATCCACTATCAGTTTCAGTTCAGTCGCTCAGTCATGTCTGACTCTTTGCAACCTCATGAACTACAGTACACCAGGCCTCCCTGTCCATCACCAACTCACGGAGTTCACTCAGACTCATGTCAATCGAGTCAGTGATGCCATCCAACCATCTCATCCTCGGTCGTCCCCTTCTCTTCCTGCCCCCAATCCCTCCCAGAATCAGAGTCTTTTCCAATGAGTCAACTCTTCGCATGAGGTGGACAAAGTACTGGAGCTTCAGCATTAGCATCATTCCTTCCAAATAAATCCCAGGGCTGATCTCCTTCAGAATGGACTGGTTGGATCTCCTTGCAGTCCAAGGGACTCTCAAGAGTCTTCTCCAACACCACAGTTCAAAAGCATCAATTCTTTGGCACTCAGCCTTCTTTGCAGTCCAACTCTCACATCCATACATGACCACTGGAAAAACCATAGCCTTAAATTCACATCACCAGGATGGCTCAAGTCCCTCCTTGTTCAAGGATCAGAGGATCTATCTCCTGTCTGTTTTGCAGTACAATCTCTGTTAAGCTGTGTTTGCTGTTTAGGGCTATCCTGAGAAATCTTATCCCCAGAAACCAGATTTTGGGGGTGTTCATTAGAATGGCACTCATTGGTAGTCCTGAATAGGTATCTGAGATCTCCCAGGGGCTCACAGGTGTATTGAGTGTCCTCTTCTGTTTTCTTCCATGGCTTGACTCGTGAGTAGTGAATCCAGGAGTCATGTCCTGGTACTTTGACTGCTGTGGGGTTAGAAAGTATTACAGGGTAGGGGCCCTTCCATGTGGACTGGAGTTGAGCTTTTGGGGACCCATCTTTCCAGACTTTATTAGGACTTGAGTCCCTGGAGCATATAGTGGTGACTCCTTAGGATCTTTTGGGTCTGGTTTATACCCAACAAGTGTATATCCTGTTGGAATTGCTCAGTGGCCTTGGTATAAGACTGGAGGGCCTGAACCCCTGGATCTAGGAAGAGGTCATTGACATAAACAAAAGGTCTCCCATATAGCATCTCATAAGGAATAAAACCAAGCTGTTTTTTAGGGCCAATGCGGGTGTGGAGGAAAGCTATTGGTAAAGCCTCCTTCCATCCCACGGAGGTCTCCTTGGTTACCTTTTTTATCGCTTATTTTAAGAATTGATTGGCTCTTTCTACTTTTCCCAAAGATTGAGGCCTCCAGGCACAATGGAGATAATAAAAAATACCCAATGCTTTTGAGACCCCTTGGGTGGCCTTATAAGTAAATGATGTCCTTTTTTCACTTTGGAATGACCTGGGCAGACCAAATCTTGGAATGATTTCATGAAGCAGTTTTTTTTTTTACCACCTCCTCAGCCTTCTCAGTCCAGGTGGGAAAGCCTTCAATCCATCCTGTGAATGCGTCTATCATGACTAATAGGTATTTATACCCTTGAGAAACTGGCATCTGGGTGAAGTCCATCTGCCAGTCCTCTCCTGGGTAGGCCCCACGTCATTGTGACTCGGATATAACCTGGCTAAAACATTCAGAAAACGAAGATCATGGCATCTGGTCCCATCACTTCATGGGAAATAGATGGAGAAACAGTGGAAACAGTGTCAGACTTTGTTTTTTTGGGCTCCGAAATCACTGCAGATGGTGACTGCAGCCATGAAATTAAAAAACGCTTACTCCTTGGAAGAAAAGCTATGACCAACCTAGATAGTATATTCAAAAGCAGAGACATTACTTTGCCGACTAATGTCCGTCTTGTCAAGGCTATGATTTTTCCTGTGGTCATGTATGGATGTGAGAGTTGGACTGTGAAGAAGGCTGAGTGCCGAAGAGTTGATGCTTTTGAACTGTGGTGTTGGAGAAGACTCTTGAGAGTCCCTTGGACTGCAAGGAGATCCAACCAGTCCATTCTGAAGGCGATCAACCCTGGGATTTCTTTGGAAGGAATGATGCTAAAGCTGAAACTCCAGTAGTTTGTCCACCTCATGAGAAGAGTTGACTCATTGGAAAAGACTCTGATGCTGGGAGGGATTGGAGGCAGGAGGAGAAGGGGACGACCGCAAGTGAGATGGCTGGATGGCATCATGGACTCAATGGATGTGAGTCTGAGTGAACTCTGGGAGATGGTGATGGACAGGGAGGTCTGGCGTGCTGTGATTCATGGTGTCGCAAAGAATCGGACGCGACTGAGTAACTGAATTGAACTGAAACAACCTCCACGCAGAAGAGGCCAGGCACAGCAGGAGCCCAACTCAGGAAGCTCCCGCGGTAGAGTCGGAAAGCAAAGAAAATCCAGCGCAGGGGAAGGCCCATCATGCTGGAAACCAGGAGAGCGAAAAACAAACTCAGCAGAAAGCTCATGTGGCCCAGTCTCAGATCCCAGAAGACCTCTGATTAAGGTAAGAAGTCCTCGCTGGAGGGACATGCCTAACGAAATCTTAATTCCTTTACAATCTCTCATTTGTAATCTTTTCTTGTTCCCTCAAACCTCCTGCGAACAGGCCAGTGGCAGAGGGCACAATTGAGGGACTCTGGAGAGGCTACTCCTCAGCATGTCCCAAAGGCGCTATCTGCTGAGCCTCAGTAGCTGTTACACAAGCCAGTAGGGGTTCTTCTGTCCTTTCTCTTCTCTATGCCAAGGATCAGACCAATGAAATTGTGAGCACCGGTCAGATGTTTAGCAAATTTTCCGGCGGGCTATGAAGTGGATTCCTTGGCACGTTTTTCCTCCTGCTTTTTCCTCCTGTCCTTCAGCTCTCTCCTGGGACTCAAGCTTGGCCAAAACTAATGAAACTCAGGCCCTGATATCTTTTTGCAAAAATTCATTGAGAGACAAAGAGGTGGATTTGTTAGGATCCAAAGAGAAGCCACTCTTCAGGGTGTGAACCATTGCCAAGGGCAAGGGCTGGGGCCACAGAATTAGGCCTGGCTAGGTTTTGTGAAGGGGTGGAATTCATATGCTAATAAGTGGGAGGGTCATCCCTACCATTGGGGAACTACCCACTCCTCCCTCTTTTGCCTTGAAGCTGTCCTGCCACCTCTGGGTGTGTCTGTTGGCTTATAGATTGGGGATTAAGTACTTGAATTTTACTTTTCCTCTTGGACCCAGTTGGTTTTAATTGGTTTACACTATCCCCTTGTGCTATGTCATTCTTTCAAAGGTTGTGCTCTTCCCCCTTCCCTCCTGTTTCATGCTCTTTGCCTGAGCCCCATCCACACCCACAAGGCTGCCTCTACAATCTTCTGGAGAGACAACCAGAAAATAGCTCGCCTTGGGAGGGAAATACTCTATAATATCCAACCCCCTAATCCTACCCAGTACTGGTCACACTGGAGATCTTGGAGACGCCCAACTCCAGTGCGGGGGTCCCAGGAGGTTATCATGCCTTGACCTGCCTAGGGATCTGGTCCTCGAAAGGTTGTCCCATGCCTCAACCTGCCCAGGGGCCCAATTCTCGGGAGGCTGTCATGCCTCGGCCTGCCCAGGGATTTGATCTCTAGGAGGCTGTCACGCCTCAGCCTGCCTGGGGATCTGCACTCTGACCCGGGGACGCCTGGCTCTCAGGTTGCAATGGTACTAGGTAGGATGAGCTTACATCATATCTATTCCTGTCCACGGTGGGCAAACTAGCAATGAGTTACAAACGCCTTAATTCTACCCAGCACTGGTCACACTGGAAATCTTGGGGATGCCCAGCTCCAGTCCGGGGGTCCCAGGAGGTCATCATGCCTTGACCTGCCTAGGGATCAGGTCCTCGAAAGGTTGTCACATCTTAACCTGCTCAGGGATCCGAAGGTCCCGGGGGCCCCAGGAGGTCATCATGCCTTGACCTGCCTACAGATCTGGTCCTCGAAAGGTTGTCACGGCTCAACCTGCTCAGTGATCCACTAGTCCCAGGGGTCCCAGGAGGTCGTCACACCTCGACCTGCCCAGGGACACAATTCTTGGGAGGCTGTCATGCCTCGGCCTGCCTGGGGATTAGATCTCTAGGAGGCTGTCACTCCTCAGCCTGCCTGGGGATCTGCACCCTGACCCAAGGACGCCTGGCTCTCAGGTTGCAACAGTTCTGGGTAGGATAAGCTTCACAAAGACTCACCCCTAAGGAAGCCCACCAATAAAAATCGAAAGAGGTCTTTTTCTTTTCTCTCTGTCATGACTGTCTTTCAGATGGGAAATAACCAATCCACTCCCGGCAGACGCCCTTGAGGTGCATCCTTGATAACTGGAAGCTGTTCGACCCCCTAGCTCTAAGAAGTCTTTTGAAATTCTTTTGTGCCACTGCGTGACCACAGTATCCACTGGCGGACGAGGAACACTGGCCTGAGGATGGGACTTTAAATTACAATACCATCCTGCACTTAGAATTATTCTGTAAAAGACAAGGGAAATGGACAGAGATCCCCTGTGTCCAAATTTTCTTTCAACTGAGAGATATGAAGGAACTCTCTCTGAGTATGGGATTGTTGTATGCCCTAAAAGTGAGCCCACTAGGCAAATGGTGTCAGGCACAGGCAACCAAGAAAAGGAACCTCCTCATGAAGGCTCACCTCCCACAGCTCCTGAGTTGCCTGGTGCTCCTTCCTTGTATCCAAACTTGCCCCCATATCCGGGAGCACCCCCTCCACAAAAGCCAGCTTGAATATGTCCCTTAGTTGAAACTGGAGGAGAATTCGGACCAACCCGGGTCCATAAGCCCTTCTCCCTCTTAGAACTAAGGCAGATTAAACAAGACCTGGGAAGATATACAGATGACTCAGGCAATATATAGATACATTCCAACATATTACCTTGGCCTTTGACTTGACGTGGAAAGACACCATGGTCATATTTAGTCAAACTTTATCTGACCCTGAACATACTAGGGTCTTAAAAGAGGCCTGGAGGTATGCAACAGGGCTTCACATGTCCAGTGATAGATACTCAGTAGGGGAAACTGCAGCCCTCTCCTCCGATCCTAATTGGAATTATAATGACCCTGGGCACATCTGAGAAAGAGATCATTTTCTAATCTGTGTGAAGGCAGGACTGAAAGAAGCCCAACAAAAAGTAATTTGCTATGCCTGGGTCTCAGCAATAACTCAGGAGCCCAATGAGAACCCCATTGCCTTTCTGGAAAGGCTAAAAGAGGCACTCCAAAAGTTTACCAATCTGGACTTAGACTCTTATGAGGGACAGGTGATTTTAAAGGACAAATTCCTGTCCCAATGTGTATCAGATATCAGAATTAAGTTACAACAGATACAACAGTAGGACCCCACTGCCTCTTTAGATGAGATGGTCCAGACAGCCACCACCTTTTATAACAGAGAACAGGAGGAGGCCAAGGCCCAGGAGAAGGAGAGAAAGAAAGAGACAAGGCATGCCCAGATGCTGGCCGCCCTCCAGAGAAGCCCTATGTCAAACCCTGAGTCCTTGAAGGACAAGGCAAGAGACAAATGCCTGATCTGTAGGCAGGCGGGGCATTGGGCCAAAGAGTGTCCAAACCGTGACAAGTCTCCTAGAATGGGTTACCACAAATGCCATCAACTGGGACATTGGGAGGCACTCTGCCCTTAGGACCCAGGAGCCTCAAGGTCAAGCGCCAAGCCTACCCTCACAATGGTTCAAGAGGACTGAAGTGGCCCACTCCAGCCAGCCCGCCTGTCACAGATAACCATCACGGGGCTGGAGCCAAGGGTGCAACGGGATGTGGCTGTTAGGTCCGAAAAATTCTTGGTTGACACAGGGGCTACCTACTCTGTCTTGATCTCCTACTCCGGAGCCTTCTCCTCCCAAATCAGTACCATTTTGGGTGCTACAGGAAAAGCAACTACTAAAAGATTCACCCGAGCACTTCTTTGTTGCTGGGATGGACAAATATTTTCCCACCAGCTTCTGGTGGGCCCTGAGTGTCCTACTCCCTTACTGGGAAGAGATATATTCACTAAACTGGGGACCACCCTTGTGATGGGAAGTTTTTCAGACCCTAGAGCTCTACAGCTCCTGGTTACTACTAAGGAACCCATTACACCTTCAATAGAGAGGGACCAAAAACCATGGGAAGATAAAATTAACCCCCAAGTGTGGGACCAGGGGATTCCTGGACGAGCCTACCAAGCCGGACCAGTCATCATTGTCCTCCGAGATCCCACTCCGTTTCCTAGCTGGAAACAATATCCTCTCAAAAGAGAGGCTTGGGAGGGACTACAGCCTTTAATAAATAAATTCCTTGCTTGTGGGCTATTGGTCCCCAACAGTTCGCCATGTAACACTCCAATCCTCTCAGTAAAGAAAAAAGATGGAACCTGGAGAATGGTTCAGATCTCCAGATCATAAATGAAGTTGTAGTCCCCCTCCATCCCACAGTACCCAATCCCTATGTAATCTTGGGAGAAATCCCACCCAGTGCCAAGTGGTTTAGTCTTGGATCTCAAAGATGCATTTTTTTTTTTTTTTTGCATACCACTGGCTAAAGAATCCCAATATCTTTTTGCCTTTGAGTGGGAGGCCCCAGGAGAAAAACGCCAACAGATGACTTGGACAGAATTACCTCAGGGGTTCAGAGATAGCTCCCACTAGTTTGGACAGGCCCTTAGCTGGGATCTCCTAGATCTGGACCTGGGACCTAATGGGAAAATATTACAATACGTAGATGACCTACTAATCTGCTCTCCAGATGGGAAAAGTGCCCAACAACATGCAATTCAAGTTCTAAACTTCTTGGCAGAAAGGGGATATAAAGTTTCCCGTGCTAAGGCACAGATGGTCGAGACAAAGGTAACTTACCTGGGAGTTCAGATTACACACGAGTCCAGGAGGCTGTCCTCTGATTGGGTACAAGGAATCCTCCAGTTGCCCTCTCCCAGGACTCAAAAACAATTGTGAGCTTTCCTGGGACTAACTGGATATTGTAGAATCTTGATACCCAACTATGGTCTAATTGCCCAGCCCTTATATGAAAGCTTAATGGGATGAGATGATTCAGTCCCACTGGTGTGGGGAACTCCTCAAAAAAGGCAGAGGCTACACTAAAACAGGCATTAACTCAGGCACCTGCCTTGAGGTTGTCAGACCCAGAAAAAGCGTTCCAACTTTATGTCCATGAAAGGAGGGAATAGCTTTGGGAGTGTTAACTCAAAGGTTGGGATCTGAGCCCCAGCCTGTAGCTTACTTACCCATAAAGCTCGATCTAACTACCCGAGGCTGGGCCCCCTGCCTTCAAAATCTTGCAGCTATTGCAGTCATGATAGAAGATGCTTTAAAACTCTCCTTTGGGGGCAAACTAACTATTTTTACTAGCCACCAAGTAAAACAACTCCTAAATGGGAGAGGCCACTTATGGATGTCTGATCAAAGAATCCTCAGATATCAATTAATGTTGATGGAATATCCAGGCCTTACTTTATCCCCTTGTGAAGTTCTTAACCCAGCCACCTTCCTGCCTACCCCCGAGGGCTCTCTCCCCTTTCACTCTTGTCTAGAAACCTTGGACCACTGGACAAAACCCCGAGAGGGATTGTCAGAAGATCCTCTGACCAGTCCTGTGGAAATCTGGTACACTGATGGAAGCAGCTTTGTCTTGGATGGAAAAAGAAGAGCCGGGTATGCAGTAGTCTCCAATTTTGAGACCATAGAGGCTAAGCCTCTGCCACCAGGTACTTCAGCCCAATTAGCTGAGCTCATAGCCCTGACTCGAGCTTTAGAGCTGGGAAAAGGAAAAAGAATAGCCATTTACACTGATTCCAAATATGCCTTTCCGGCGCTACATGCACATGCTGCTATTTGGAAAGAAAGGGGCCACTTGACCACCCGAGGGTCCCCAATCAAATATGGTGATCAGACTCTTCGACTCTTGGAGGCAGTCCATCTGCCCACCAAGGTTTCAGTCTCCCACTGTAAAGGACACCAAAAAGGGGACACAGAAGTGGCACGAGGGAACCAAGCAGCTGATCAGGCAGCTAGGAGAGCAGCATTACAGAACCATGACCTAATAGGGGTTGCCACCTTAGTTCCACAGCCTCATTTGCCAGAAACTCCTTCCTATACTAAAGGTGAGACTCTTAAAGCTAAGAGCGAGGGCTTTCAGGAAGATCATATGGGGTGGCTTCAAAAGGAGGGACTCCTTTTTCTGTCTGGGAAGCTCCAATGGAAGTTGGTTAACTCCTTACACGCCACTACTCATTTAGGAGAAAAGGCCCTCCAAAGATTACTAGAAAGGTCCTTCAGAGGAGCAGACTTCCAAACAACTATAAGACAGGTGATCTCCTCTTGTCCCACTTGCCAATTAAACAAACCCCAAAGAGATTGAAGACCCCAGCTGGCCCAGTCCATCCAACGAAGTGGGACCTACTCAGGAGAGGACTGGCAGATGGACTTCACCCAGATGTCAGTTTCTCAAGGGTATAAATACCTATTAGTAATGATAGACACATTCACAGGATGGATTGAAGGCTTTCCCACCCGGACTGAGAAGGCTGAGTGCCGGGGTCCAGCCCCGGTGGATCCAGGGAATTCGAAGGGTGGACTGCATTGGCATGGAAAGACTTGTTTATTGATTGATACAAGATTAGATTAAGAAACTATAGTGTAGTAGGAAGATTAAGTGGAGGAAGAGGGCTGAATAGCTTGGTTTACGCGGAAGACCAATAAAATTGCAGACAAGGAATTTGCACCATCTACGTTGGGCCGCTGGCGCCCGCTTGAATATCTAAGGGTGCCTCGCCTTAAGCTCCCTTTCGCGCGGGTCTTAACAGCCAGGGCAAGTAAGTAGACCTGGCGAGCCTCCGCGCCCCAGGTGGAGATTTAGCCTGAAATTAAAGAGCAGAGAGAGGGAAAGGGAGAGAAAAAGAGAGAGAGAGAGACACGGGGGGAGTCAGATTCCCAAGAAACCAGGCTGAGAGACTAGTTCGAGAAACTGGTCCGAGAAGCTGGTCCCATCCTTTATTGTTCAGAAGGCCTTTTATACTTTTGATAAAACATGGAGATCAATGGGTAACACAAAATTATGTAGCTTTCGCAACCCAGACTCTTTCTATACATCATTTTGTATACAAAAGGTCTCAGGTGATTTACATTATCTTCTGGCCAAGAGGCTTGTTAACACTTTTTGGCTCTCTTCCTTAATGAATGTTAATTTTGTTCCCCCTGAAGTGTTTTTCTTTCATCTGCAGCTCCTTAAAGCATTAAAGTTACATCTCTATAGAACAAAGGTGCAGTGGGATATAACAAAGAAGGTACTTAACTCAAAGATCTAATGTTGCTAATACCAGGTCTACTACTTGTTTTTCTATATACCAACTATATCTAAAAATAAAGGATATGAAAATTTGGCAGCAAGCATTGACTCAACAAATGAAACCTTTAATCAGTCCTATTCTAAAGATTTTGACTCCTCGGAAGCCCCTACATTCCTAGGATGTTTTAAGCTTCCTGTGCCTCCTGCGGTCAGGAGGCCTCAAACAATCACATGCGCAGCTGTACGAGTCCTGCAGGCAGGCTAGAAAGCCATCAGAGGGGTATTTGGATTGAAACACTCTTTCAAATGCAGAAGACTAAAGCCCTGAATTGACTTTTTCCAGAAAATGTCAGAAGAGTAGAAAAGCAGAGCACAAAAACCAGCAGATTTTTGTTGGGGCACATGCTTAGGAATTTCCAGAGGGGCCCCTGAAGTCTGAGCACCCCTTGCGTATGTCAGCTTCCTTCCTCATGACCTTGTCACGGGCGGGATTCCTCACACTGGCTCCTGGCAGCTGAGGAGGTGGTAAAAAAACTGCTTCATGAAATCATTTCAAGATTTGGTCTGCCCAGGTCATTCCAAAGTGAAAATGGGACATCATTTACTTCCAAGGTCACCCAAGGGGTCTCAAAAGCATTGGGCATTACTTATTATCTCCATTGTGCCTGGAGGCCTCAATCTTCGGGAAAAGTAGAAAGAGCCAATCAAGCGATAAAAAAGGTAACCAAGGAGACCTCCCTGGGATGGAAGGAGGCTTTACCAATAGCTCTCCTCCGCACCCACATTGCCCCTAAAAAACAGCTTGGTCCTATTCCTTATGAGATGCTATATGGGAGACCTTTCGTTTATGTCAATGACCTCTTCCTAGATCCAGAGGTTCAGACCCTCCAGTCTTATACCATGGCCAGTGGGCAATTCCAACAGGATATACGCTTGTGGGGTATAAACCAGGACCCAAAAGATTCTAAGGAGTCACCACTATATGCTCCAGGGACTCAAGTCCTAATAAAGTCTGGAAAGATGGGTCCCCAAAGGCTCAACTCCAGCCCACATGGAAGAGCCCCTACTCTGTAATACTTTCTACCACCACAGCAGTCAAAGTACCAGGACATGACTCCTGGATTCACTACTCACGAGTCAAGCCATGGAAGAAAACAGAAGAGGACACTCAATACACCTGTGAGCCCCTGGGAGATCTCAGATACCTCTTTAGGACTACCAATGAGTGCCATTCTAATGAACACCCCCCAAAATCTGGTTTCTGGAGATAAGATTTCTCAGAATCTCTCTAAAGAGCCAACACAGTTTGGTAGAGCTAGTACTCCAAAACAGATGTGAGATAGATCCTCTGATCCTTGAACAAGGAGGGACTTGAGCCATCCTGGTGATGTGAATTTAAACTTGGCTAATGCCCTTACTAGTCCTTTTTATGCTATGTTGATGATGCTTATGATTATTCCATGTACTGTCAATTATCTAACTTGTTTTGTCTCTGCCCAGGTCAACAAGCTACAACATGCAGTGCCAGTTCAACAAAGATATAAAACTACAGCCGACCACGAAAAATATCACATACCCCTAGATGGACACCACTATAAGAACTCTGCTGCTTTAGACTAGTAAGAGGGGGAGGCTCAATACCCCTTGCCACCCCAGTTCAGCAGGAAGTAGCCAGAAAGACCGTGACACCCCTATTCCCAAAGAATTGGACCTCCCATCTCTTGAGAGGGGAATGTTAGGTAGGTAGAATAGGGAAAAGGAGTCCAAAATGGCGGTGACTACAAGACAAGGAAGGGAAAAGCCCGTGAAAATGAAACAAAAGAAGGTCTGAGGACCAGAGTGAAGACTTCAGGTAGAACAAACAGCACTCCTGGCTAAGCCCAATTTGGATAGGGCAGGCCCAGGTGGAGGAAAAAACATATAAAAGAAGGAGACAAAGCGCTTTCCCTCTCTCTTCCTCTCCCACGTGTGTGTGTTCTTTCTCTCTCTCTCCCTCTCTCTCTCCCCCTCTCCCACTCGCTCCTCCACTCTCTTCCCTTCAAATCTTTGGGTTGGCATGCCCTCTCCTGCTATCTTCTAAATAAAATAGAGCTGTAACAGTGATTTGCCTAAGAGCTATAACACGGTTTGTCCAAGACCTGAGAGCTGTGACACGCCGAGGGCTTTAATGTCCATCGCTCCAAATCTTTGTTGTGATGAGACAAAGAACTGAGGAACATACACTCGCATGACAGGATGAGATGGCTGGATGGCATCACTGACTCGATAGATGTGAGTCTGAGTGAACTCTGCAAGTTGGTGATGGACAGGGAGGCCTGGTGTGCTGCGATTCATGGGGTCACAAAGAGTTGGACACGACTGAGCGACTGAACTGAACTGAAAACAAAAACTGTCACTGTTTCCACTTTTTCCCCATATATTTGCCATGAAGTGATGAGACGAGATGCCATGATCTTAGTTTTCTTAATGTTGAGTTTTAAGCCAGCTTTGTCTCTCTCCTCTTTCACTTTCACCAAGATGCTCTTCAGTTCCTCTTCACTTTCTACCATAATGATGGTGTCATCTGCATATCTGAGGCTATTGATATTTCTCCCGGCAATCTTGATTCCTTCTGGTGCTTAATCCAGCCCAGCATTTCCCATGATATACTCTGCATATAACTTAAATAAGTTGGCTGACAATATACAGCCTTGACCTACTCCTTTCCCAATTTGAAACCTACGTTTTTCCATGTCCAGTTCTGTTACTTCCCATCCTACATATAGATTTCATAGGAAGCAAGTAAGGTGGTCTGGTATTCCAGTCTCTTTAAGAATTTTCCACAGTTTATTGTGATCCATGCAGTCAGAGGCTTCGGCATAGTCAATAAAGCAGAAATAGATGCTTTTCTGGAACTCTTTTGTCTTTTCTATGATCCAAGGAATACTGGCAATTTCATCTCTAGTTTCTCTGCCTTTTCTAAAACCAGCTTGAACATCAGGAAGTTCATGGTTCACATATTGCTGAAGCCTGGCTTGGAGAATTTTGAGTATTACTTTGTTAGTGTATGAGATGAGTGCAATTGTACAGTAGTTTGAGCATTCTTTGGCATTGCGTTTCTTTGGGATTGGAATGAAAACTGACCTTTTCCAGTTCTGTGGCCACTGCTGAGTTTTCCAAATTTGCTGGCATATTGAGGGGAACCCTTTAACAACATCATCTTTCAGGGCTAGAAATAGCTCAAATGGAATTCCATTGCCTCTGCTAGCTTTGTTCATATTGATACTTCCTAAGACCACCTGACTTTGGACTCCAGGATGTCTGGCTCTAGGTGAGTGATCATACCATTGTGGCTATCTGGGTCATTAAGATCTTTTTTGTATATTTTTTCTGTGTATTCCTGCCATCTCTTCTCAATATATTCTGCTTCTGGAGGTCCATACCATTTCTGTCCTTTATTGTGCCCATCTTTGCATGAATTTTTCCTTTAGTATCTCTAATTTTCTTGAAGGCATCTCTAGTCTTCCCTTTTGTTTTCCTCTATGTCTTTGCATTGATCACCGGGGAAGGCTTTCTTGTCTCTCCTTGCTATTCTTTGGAACTCTGCATTCAGATGAGTATATCTTTATTTTTCTCCTTTGCTTTTCACTTCTCTTTTTTTCTCAGCCATTTTTAAGGCCTCCTCAGACAACCAGTTTGCCTTTTTGCGTTTCTTTTTCTTGGGGATGGTCTTGAGCCCTGCCTCTTTTATAATGACACGAACCTCTGCCCATAGTTCTTCACGCACTCTATCAGATTTAATCCTTTGAATCTGTTTGTAACTTACACTGTATAATTGTAAGAGATTTGATTTAGGTCATACCTGAATCGTCTAGTGATTTTCCCTACTTTCTTCAATTTAAGTCGGAATTTTGCAATAAGGAGTACATGATCTGAGTCACAGTCAGCTCCTGGTCTTGTTTTTGCTGACTGTATAGAGCTTCTCCATCTTTGGCTACAAAGAATATAATTAATCTGATTTTGGCATTGACCATCTGGTGGTGTCCATGTGTAGAACTGTCTCTTGTGTTGTTGGAGGAGGGTGTTTTCTATGACCAGTGCATTCCCTTGGCAAAGCTCCATTAGCCTTTGTCCTGCTTCATTTTGTACTCCAAGGCCAAACTTGCCACAGGTATCTCTTAACTTCCTATATTGTATTCCAACCCCCTGTGATGAAAAGGATGTCCGTTTTTCATGTTAGTTCTAGAAGGTCTTCATAGAACCATTCAATTTCAGCTTCTTTGGGATTAGTGGTTGGGGCACAGACTTGAATAACTGTGATATTGAATGATTTGTCTTGGAAATGAACAGAGATCATTCTGTCATTTTTGACACTGTACCCATGTACTATATTTCAGAGTCTTTTGTTGTCCCTAAGGGTTACTCCATTTCTTCTAAGGGATTCTTGTCAACAGTAGTAGATTTAATGGTTATCTGAATTAAATTCACCCATCCAGTCTGCCGGAGTTCAGCTCCAGCATCCAGGGATTCAAACTGAAGGGACGAACAGTGTCAGCAAGTAATGAGACAGTCTGTCAGTTTTCTTGGAGTGCCTATTTATTGCAAGTTTAAGATTTTCTTTATACTTTTACAAAAGCATTAGGTGAGAGGTTTGACATTTTCAGTTCCCCCTCACCCAGATTTATTATTTCCATAAATCATTGTTGCTCTTCAGAGTTCCTGCTTCAGCAATTCTCTCGGAATCAGCTTTACCATCTATTATCTCCTTCCTCTTATGTGTCCTACAGTTAACTTGTGATTACATAATAATTCATGCTACATTTTTCAGTTTATTTCTTATCTTTCTAAATCCTGTTTGCCCCTAACATCCTGAGCTCACTATCTCTTAAAAAGGCTTCTAGCTATAGCATCTCTAAAATTCCTAACCTCTGTAAGCTATAGTAAAATATGCTAACATTACAACATTCCTTAAATCTTTAGCTTCTAACTATTTTAATTATTCCTAAACCCTAAATTCAGCAAACTCCTTTGCCATAAACACTTTCCTCACAAATAGGCTTCAGATAGCATTCCCTCCCATGGCCTCAAGCTGTGGCCTACGTGCTCACCCTGGAACACTCTTTTGAAAAGTCCTTGAACAAATGTCAAGGGCCAACTTTATGAATTATTTTCTGAACACAGCTGCAGAAGGCTTTGTGCCTTCTCATGCTCCTCTCAAGAACAATAAGCACCTTAATACTCTTTTCAGTCAACTCAGCCAAGGAGAGGAAAGACCAAGTCAGAATCATAATGCCTAATTCCTTCATCCTGGGTCCGTGTCTGCAGGACAAGGAGAGGGAGTTGGGGCTGTGCTTCCATTTTGTCAGTAATGCCTAATGTGGCTCCAGACAGCAGTCTACTGGAGAAGGAAATGGCAACCCACTCCAGTACGCTTGCCTGGAATATCCCATGGACTGAGGAGCCTGGTAGGCTACAG
This sequence comes from Ovis canadensis, assembly GCF_042477335.2. Classification (NCBI taxonomy): domain Eukaryota; kingdom Metazoa; phylum Chordata; class Mammalia; order Artiodactyla; family Bovidae; genus Ovis; species Ovis canadensis. The sequence continues at coordinate 18,441,019 of NC_091266.1, forward strand.
TCCATGGGGTCACTAAGAGTAGGACACGACTGAGCAACTTCACTTTCACTTTTCACTTTCCTGCATTGGAGAAGGAAATGGCAACCCACTCCAGTATTCTTGCCTGGAGAATCCCAGGGGTGGAGGGGTCTGGTGGACTGCCATTTATGTGGTCGCACAGAGTCAGACACGACTGAAGTGACTTAGCAGCAGCAGCAGCCACATTCAAATCTATTTTAGATCACTGATTCCTAAAATGTCAATGTTCACTCTTTCCATCTTCTGTTTGAACCCTTCCAATTTGTCTTGATTCATGGACCTAGCATTCCAGGTTGCTATGGAATATTATTCTTACAGCATCAAGCTTTACTTCCGTCTCCAGTCACATCCACACCTGGGCATTGTTTTCACTTTGACTCCATTTCTTCATTCTTTCTGGAGTTATTTCTCCACTTATCTCAGTAGCATATTGGGTACCTACCAACCTGGGGAGTTCATCTTTCAGTGTCCCATCTTTTTGTCTTTTCATACTCTTCATGATATTCTCAAGGCAAGAATACTGAAGTGATTTGTGATTCTCTTCTCCAGTGGACCACATTTTGTCAGAACTCTCCACAATGACCCGTCCATCTGGAGTGACCCTACACAGTATAGGTCATAGTTTCATTGTGTTAGACAAGGCTGTATTCCATTGTTCAGTTTGGTTAGTTTTCTTGATTGTGGTTTTCATTCTGTTTACCCTCTAATGAATGCTGACATCACAGATGATACTAATATAGAAATGGAGTTTCATGCAGAAATAAAATAAGAGTATATCAGGTAAGTTAAAGCAAGTTTAGAACAGTAGGTAGAAGCCTCTGAATCATTTTGTATACTTTCTTGATTAGCTTTTTAATTGTACCTACAAGTCTCACTAGTCTGAGGCATAGAAGTGTATTTCCAATGTCAGTGATAATACATCTATATAAGAACTAAAAATTTCAGTCTTCAGAATTATTTCATTTGTGATCAATTGGAAGTAATTCAGGAAATACATTGTTTGAGTACATATATCAATTTGCATATGTGATTGGTGTCCTATGGGTACTTTATTCAGTTTCCATATCTACCTTTTAATACACAAACGAAGTTGAATAACAGCACATGTCTGTTTCCCTTCCTTAGGGAATGTAAAAATCTTAACTGATAGCCTAACTTTCTTAGAAATAGATGGTATGTAGTGACTCGATGCATGTGGGTCTGAGTGAACTCCAGGAGTTGGTGATGGACAGGGAGGCTTGGAATGCTGCAATTCATGGGATGGCAAAGAGTCGGACACGACTGAGTGGCTGAACTGACTGACTGACTATAAGATAGCAGATATAAGCAGAAGTGAGGTTAATAAATTATGTGTTGAATTTCTAGCAGCTCATTTTCCTGTGAAATAGTGCAACAAAATTTCAGTGACAAAAAGTTAATTTGAACTGTGTTTACTACTGGTTTATTTACTTCTGCACAACGATTTAGAAAGTGATACCTATGAGTCTGATATTAGATATATCTCATTTTTTCTTTGCCTTTAATGTGTCTTTTCTGAAATGGCAAGTATACATCTTCCATTATTTTATTACTGTGAGTTGAAAATAAGTTATCAAAATACCTTCTAATAATTTTAGTTATATATTATTTTCCCCCTTTCCTAATTTTCTTTTTGTTTTCTATTTCAAAGAGAGCAAGAAAGGTGACAATCTAAAAGATTAAAATTCAAGTGGAAAAATATATTGAAGTTACAGAAGTAAGAAAGTGCCTGAGGAAGTATTCTATCTTCTGCAAGGTTAGTAGAGAAAAACCAACACATGATCCTCTTCAGTTGGTTACATGAGCTCTACTCCTCAAAGAACTAGATTAGATGATGAGACCATAGTATATAAAAAAGCTTTACATGTTTAAAGAAATGGGAGTAGGGCAGACATATAGAACACTGATAAGTTAGGAATTATTTCTAAGGTGAAATGAAAAGATCTTTAAGAAGATCACATGTGAACAAGATATGAAGAAATATTTCAAAAGAGAGTTAATATAGCCCAAACTGCACTGTAAATGATGTTAAATCAGTTAAACGTAAATTCTGGAGTGGAAAGTCTTAAGATGATCAAAAAATAAAAAAGTACACCATACAAGGTGAGTCTGAATGGTGAGAATATTGTGTTAAACTGCAAGATTAATGAAAAGAGACTGTTTTACAAGCTTTGAATGCCACACAGATGGAGGGCAAGTGATTCCAAGCAGGTATAAGTTACATGAAACCTGTTTGGAAGAATAGGAATAGAATCACGTTTATTTTTAGTAGTAATGATAGTGAATATAAGTTTGAGAGGTGTTTTGTTTTGAGTAACTCGGCATCTGGGAAGGGTTAGAGTTAGATTTTTAGTTTAACAACAACAACAACAACAACATAACTGAATCAGAGTTGGAAATAAATATTTAAGAACTGTAAGACTACAGGGAGTGAATACTGTGAATGGGATTCCCCCTCAAAAAAGAATATAAAATTAGAAGACAAAATATCAAAAGCAAATATAAAAGAATACCAAAATACACAGAGCAGGCACAGGGAAAAATGCTATCTTAGAATCAATATTCTATGACAAGTAGAAGGTAACTTGTTAAGAAAATAAGTCATTCAATCTAAACCTTGCAGACTATTAATTATCTTACCATGGACCTATTTTTTAGACTAGTAGGTTGAAATTCATATTATAGTGGATTTGTAAATGAAATATGAAGAGCTAATGTAGGGTGGGTTTCCCAGGTGGCACTAGTGGTCAAGAACCTGCTTACCATTCCTGGAGAATTCCATGGACAGAGAAGCCTGGCAGGCTGCTGTTCATAGTGTTGCAAAGAGTCAGACACAACTGAGTGACTAACACAGAACAACAATAGCAAAATAAAGAGTATGTCCTAGAATTTTGATGTTTAAAAGGAGAAAAAGATCAAGGGAAGCAGGCTAGAAGATAGGGATTTTTAGGATGATGGAAAAACTTGATTATTTGGTAAGGAATCAATTAATATGTAGAAGTTAAAGACATACATGCATATAATATATATCTGAAGAAATGAGGCATTGAGAACATAAGAAGTTATGTTAGTATCCTTTCCATTGCAAGGTAAGATATTTGAAAATAAGTTACACTAAGCTAAAAAACTGTGATTTTTAAATAATGGAATTAATAGGGACTTATTCACTTTGGACGGAGACGGCAAAGGCACCCCACTCCCGTACTCTTGCCTGGAAAATCCCATGGACCAAGGAGCCTGGTGGACTGCAGTCCATGGGGTTGCTAGGAGTCAGACACGACTGAACAACTTCACTTTCACTTTTCACTTTCATGCATTGGAGAAGGAAATGGCAATCCACTCCAGTGTTCTTGCCTGGAGAATCTCAGGGACAGGGGAGCCTGGTGGGCTGCCATCTCTGGGGTTGCATAGAGTCGGACATGACTGAATTGACTTAGCAGCAGCAGCAGCAGCAGCAGCAGCAGCAGCATTCACTTTAGAAGATGCAAGACTTGATCTTCCTGGGAAGCATACATGGCAGTTAATAGAATGGCAACAAGACTTGGGTGTAAATTGCGAATAGGATTTTGGGTAGAAGCACAAGGTCAGTTCTACCCATGATTTATATTCAGTCCATATATACCAAAAAGGCTGTACTACATGCAAAATTATTTTAAAAAATACCCATGTATCCATACTGACTGGTATGTAGTCATATGCATAATCTTCCAGCTGTCCTTTTGCTATCCAAAGCATTCCATTTCCCCTAGGAACTCTAAAATATCTAACATGCTAATAAAAATACCAATAATTTCTGGCAAAGGCGAGGGATTCTAAGACCTGGCTTCAGCTATAAGGTCTGTGTTATTTTGATAGGACATGCTCTACCATTCTTAAATGTGGTGAATATTGTCCATGGTTTTATCAGTGCAGAGATTAATAATGCAGGAGAAAATATGGGTCTATGATTTGGGAATATTAACCAACTCAGCAGGAATTCCGTAATCACACCAAATAAAAGTCAAGTGTTTAATGAAGCTAATGTCAAGGAAATGAGCCAGGATTTGAGTCAGAGATGCAGGGTTTTAGTTTTGTTTTTACAAAATAACTATTGAAGTATAGTTGATTAACAGTGTTGTGTTTGTTGCAGGTGCACAGCAAAAGTGATACAATTATTTATGTATCTATTATTTTTCAAATGCTTTTCCCATTTAGGTTAATACAGAATATTGAGTAAAGTTCCCTATACAGTAGGTCCTTGATTGTCTATTTTAAATATAGTAGTGTGTACATAAGTTTCTGAGAGAGGTTATGGCCTGTGTCCAACCAGTCCTTTTGCAGTTGGTAAAGGAGTCTGACTTCTGAGGTGTTACTAATTGTAGAGCACCTGGCATCTACACTGGACCTGTTGTGCCTTCTGAAATATATTGAAAGTATTTTTACCTATCAAATGACTAATATAATAACATCTGACCATTTACTTATTTTCCATGTATTCTGGAGCATACTTTGGCCCTTGTACAAATTATAAAAAGGTGTCCCTATGGATAAACAATTTAAAAAACATTACTCATTTTGGAGACAGTTGGGAAAGAGTTCTCAATGGTCTGAGTTGATTCCTCCAATTTAGGGCTACTAACTTTGTGAGCAGGGTATGAAATGGATTGCAAGTCCCTCCTGTGTCCCTTTGCCTACTACTTTCAGCAGGGTACAGTCTGTACATTTGGACAGGGCAGCCCTATTTTATTTCCCCCATGGCTTCTCTCATGGTTCAGAAGGTAGAGCGTCTACCTGCAATGCAGGAGACCCAACTTTGATCCCTGGGTAAGAAAGAACCCCTGTAAAGAAGGGAATTGAAACCCACTCCAGTATTCTTGCTTGGGAAATCCTGTGGACAGAGGAGCCTGGTGGGCTACAGTCCATAGGATTGCAAAGAGTTGGAAACAACTGAGCAACTTACACACATACATATGTGCTCACATAGCTTTTAAGGCTCTTGGGCTCAGTTGATTAAGTTGGAAGGTTATCTAAGTTTAGCTTAATCTAACTTTTCTGAGAAGTATACATCCAAGTAGCTATGGAGTAGTCAGAGTGAATTTTGCAACCTTTGTATTTCCATCCTGTTTTTGAACCTGCACAATAACTCCTCATGTCCTCCTCTGTTATGCTTTGGTCAAAATCTGTTAGATTTGTAGGGTTGACAACATAAGCTTTGAGCTTTGGGAGAAAGGTTTCAGAAGTTATCTTTAAAAAGTTTTCACTGTATCCCATTTACTACATAGTAGTCCTGAGTTTATTTTTCTTAAACCTCATATAAACTGCTTCTGTACACCCCGAGGTCTGTTGTTTATTATGTATATCCTTTACCTTAAGTTTCCCCCCCCTGAAACGTAAGCTATTTTTTTCACATGTATACAACATAGATAGATAGATAGATAGATAGATAGATAGATAGATAGATACACGAGTTTGAATTGCATGGGCTCTCAGCTATCATACACATGCATTGCATTTTTTGATATATTAAGATTAAAAAATAAATTTAAAAACTTTGATTTTATTTTTTAAATAGATGTGTGGACTGGGTTTGGGAATAGATGCTTAAATCTCTAAGACCCTGAGACAAAACAATATTTCACCTGGGGTAAGTCTCTCTGGTGGCGTTCTGTTCCAATGCATCACTAGTACAATGGTGCTTTGAAAATATACTGCCTAGTCTCATCTGTCAGTGGAGCACTGGGGAGAGGACAGAAGTCAGTTCAGTTATTTATTAGTGCAATGTGTCATCTCAGTGTCATCAACTGGTGCTCAAGTGTATGACCGCAGATATGAGATTCTGCACTTCTATTTTCATAAATAGTATTCTTGAATCCAGAGTGAAAAAAAAAACCCAAAGACTCATCATTGCAAGACTTGTCAAGGAAAAAGTGTTAAAATTGCAATGTGGATACAAACATGGCCAAAGATGTCAGTTATCAAAATGCAGATTGTATAGATCATTTGAATTTCCTTTTATAAAGATGCTACCTAGAAACTTTAATCACAAATTATAATTTGTATAATTTTTATAATTTAAAATAAAATTAAAATTTGATTTTAAGCCATGATTATTTTAACAAGCATTATTTTGGATCCACAGTTATTTTTGTTAAGGATTGCACTATTTGACGAATGGCTGTATTTCTAAACCAGTCAATGATGATAGGTGAGATGATTATGTAATAAATGGATGAATTTAATAAATGGATGAATTTTCCCTTTAGATATGTATTTTTAAAAACTAGCTACATTTTTTAAATATAAGGTATCAATTTGACAAATATTCATTGTGTCCCTATTACATGTCTAGTATGATGGTAAGTTCTTAAGGGATAATAATAAATAATCTTTTAACCTAAGAGGTATATAGTATTTTGGTGAGAAAGAGTCATAAACTAATGTAAGTTGAGGAAAAGACAAGCAGGTCTTGGTAATACTGTGACTGAGCCTTATACTTTTTGTCAGGCTCTGGTGTTATTCTGTTGAACATGAATAATTGCATAGAACATCAACATGAGACAAAGTTACTCGGATCATGATGCAATCAAGTGAAAACCAGACCACCGTGCAGTCATGGGTGAACATAGATAAAAACGAACATTATCCAACATATAAAATAACCAACCCCTCATTTTTCTGGCTAAAATAGTGACTGCTGCCTTTTTGCTATTTATAATTTTAGCTTTGCTCTAGACTGCCTTCTATAGCTAATATTTATTAAGATATCCAATTCAATTGTTTTGGTCTGAATTTTTGTATACCCTCTCACCCCCAAGTTCATATGTTGAAATCTTAACCTCCAGAAGTGATGGTCTTTGAATTGATCAAGTTATGAGGATGGGCCCCTCATGAATGAGATTAGTGCTCTTACAAAAGGGATCCCACAGAACTCTTGTTCCTTTCTGCTCTGTGTGATATTAGAAGAAGCCTTTCACCCAGAAGAGGACCTTCACTCAACCATGCTGGCTCCCTGAATTTGGATTTCCATCCTCTAGAACTGTGATCAGTAAATCACTATATATAAGCAATCACTCTGTGATAGTTTGTCGTAGCAGCCCAAACAGGGTAAGGCACCAATCATAAAAATACTCCACTTCCTGACAAGACTCAATCCAGAAGAAAGCTTCATTTCCTTATAAATACCCCCAAGTTACCTAACAGAGTAGCCCTATGAAAATATCTTTTTCTAAAACGTTCTGGTTAAGACAATCCATGATGCCCTATGGAGTGTGTTCTCCATTGCTTACAGCAAAAGAGGAACCCACCTTGTTCAGCTACAATTGTGTTGCTAGTGATCTTTGGCCAGATGGTATTGACAAAGGAAGTATAATCAGGGATGAAATAGATAATAAATGCTCTGTGAGCACAAAAATGTTATAAATACACTTTGTGGGGTGTGTGTATGAAAGAGATTCTTGGGGGAGACAGAAAGTAAGGATAAGGGCAATTGAAGCACTTATTGGGCAAGGAGATACGAGGAACTAATACTAGAATGATTGGAAAATGGTAGATAGTGGGTATATGGGAACTGAGGCAAACATAGGTAACAAGAGTAGGAGATTATTAAAGATAGAGGGAAATTCATAAGAAAATAATAATAATTATTATTATTACTTATTAACAGCTTTACAACTGTCAAGGTCTGTCCAACATTCTTTGCATTTATTAAGAAGTTTGTCTGGCTACAGCAATGTGGACTGGGCACTGTTATTGCTTTTATATTTGATCTCAGAAGTCTCAGGCAGAAAAATGTTGTGAAACTTTTCCAAAGTCACATAGCCAAGTGTCAGGACCTGGACTCACACAACTCTAATTTATAATTTATGTGTATAAGTTCAGTGTATTTCAGTCACTCAGTCGTGTCTGACTCTTTGTGACCCCATGGACTGCAGCATGCCACTTTTCCCTGTCCATCACCAACTCCCAGAGCTTACTCAAACTCATGTCCATCGAGTCAGTAATGCCATCCAACCATCTCATCCTCTGTCGTCCCCTTCTCCTCCTAACTTCAATCTTTCCCAGCATTAGGGTCTTTTCCAATGAGTCAGTTCTTTGCATGAAGTGGCCAAAGTATTGGAGTTTCAGCTTCAGCATCAGTCCTTCCAATGAATATTTAGGACTGATTTTCTGTAGGATGGACTGGTTGGATCTCCTTGCAGTCCAAGGGACTCTCAAGAGTCTTCTCCAACACCACAGTTCAAACGCATCAATTCTTTGGCACTCAGCCTTCTTCCCAGTCCAACTCTCACATCCATACATGACCACAGGAAAAACCATAGCCTTGACTAGACTTTTTAATATACTGTCTAGGTTTGTCATAGCTTTTCTACCAAGGAGCAAGCATCTTTTAATTTCATGGCTGCAACCACAATCTGCAGTAATTTTGGAGCCCAAGAAGAGAAAGTCTCTCACTGTTTCCATTGTGTGATTGGACCGGATGCCATGATCTTAGTTTTCTGAATGCTGAGTTTTAAGCCAACTTTTTCACTCTTCTCTTTCACTTTCCTCAAGTGGCTCTTTAGTTTGTCTTTGCTTTCTGCCATAAGGGTGATATTGTCTGCATATCTGAGTTTATTGATATTTCTCCCAGCAATCTTGATTCCAGCTTGTGCTGGAATCCATGTATGTAAATGAAGATTTTTATTACTGACTACAGAATATAAAGCAAAAGTATTCAGCATTGCTAGATTTTAAATTTCCTTTTTTGTTGTCATATTCCAATTTAGTGAAGGAATAGTGCCAAAATGAATATTGGCTATCGTGTGTATTGCATAGTTGAGTTTTTTCCAGGAGCTTGTATCAAAGTAATGAACAATGCAGGGACATTTCCAAAGAATCCACAGTAACAATCCATGTGAGAGAGAGATTAATAGAACACTTTGGCATGAGTCATAAGGAAACTACCATACCAGTTTATACCAGCTCTAATAAACTGAGACTTATTCTAAAATCTTTTCTTCCTGTCTCCTCAAACCTGAAAAATTTAGAAATTTCAGAAAGAGTAGGGATAAGATGCATGGAGGAGAGCAAAATAAATTAAAACCCTTTTTGCACTTATAATACAGAATTATTACATGATACATGATATAAGAAGAAAAGCTTTGGACCAAAAGGGAAATTGAAATTTTGATTGAAATTGATATTATAGGGAGAATAATAGTCTTCCTAAGTTGTCATTAGTTCATTACTTAGTGTTAGTTGCTCAATCGTGTCCTATTCTTTGTAATTTCGTGGACTGTAGCCTACCAGGCTCCTCTTCCATGGAATTCTCCAGGCAAGAATACTGGAGTGGGTCAAGTTGCCATAGTTTAATTCTGAAACCTATGGATATGAGATAAATGTAGATTAAATTAAGAAAAGATGTTTCTGGATTACCTGGGAAAGCCCAAAGTAATCAGATACATCTTTAAAAGGAGAGGACTTTCTTTAGCTGATAGCAGGAAATAGATGCAGCAGAAAGAGAATTCATAGAGATTGCAAGGATGAGAAGAATTTTGAATGCTGACTTAGACTCAGTTAGGCTTTCTATGCAAGGATCAAGGCTCTAAGACCTAAGAGTGGCCTCAAGCTGCTAATCAGCAAGATAAAGGCAGCTCAGTCCTGTAATTGCAAGGAATTAAATTCTGCCAACAATGTGAGTAAACTTGGAAGCAGACTGATTTTGCTTTGTAAAATCCAGTGCAGAGAAATCAGCATAATTAATCTGGAATTCTGACCTAGATAATTGGGAAAATAAATTTATGTTGATTAAGCTATTATCTTTGTGGTGATTTGTTATAACACAGTTATATAAGTATAATAATTTATACTATTAAATAATATAATATTATAACATAATAACAGTTATATTTGTTATAACTATAACTATACAGTTAGTTTGGACTTTTTAATATTTCAAAATAAAACTTTTAATATTTGTTAATACTAAAAAAAGTTACAGTTGTTTTGTTTTTTTCATCAAGTTATCCATTGGCAAATAGGAGAGAAATTTTTAAAAATATATTTGATTTGCATTTCTCTAATAATGAGTGATGTTGAGCATCTTTTCATGTGTTTGTTAGCCATCCGTATGTCTTCTTTGGAGAAATGTCTATTTAGTTCTTTGGCCCATTTTTCGATTGGGTCCTTTATTTTTCTGGAATTGAGCTATAGGAGTTGCTTGTATATTTTTGAGATTAGTTGTTTGTCAGTTGCTTCATTTGCTATTATTTTCTCCCATTCAGAAGGCTGTCTTTTCACCTTGCTTATATTTTCCTTTTTTGTGCAGAAGCTTTTAATTTTAATTAGATCCCATTTGTTTATTTTTGCTTTTATTTCCAGTATTCTGGGTGGTGGATCATAGAGGATCCTGCTATGATTTATGTCAGAGAGTGTTTTGCCTATATTCTCCTCTAGGAGTTTTATAGTTTCTGGTCTTACATTTAGATCTTTAATCCATTTTGAGTTTATTTTCATGTGCGGTGTTAGAAAGTGATCTAGTTTCATTCTTTTACAAGTGGTTGACCAGTTTTCCCAGCACCACTTGTTAAAGAGATTGTCTTTACTCCATTATATATTCTTCCTCCTTTGTCAAAGATAAGGTGTCCATATGTGTGTGGATTTATCTCTGGGCTTTCTATTTTGTTCCATTGATCTATATTTCTGTCTTTGTGCAAGTACCATACTGTCTTGATGACTGTGGCTTTGTAGTAGAACCTGAAGTCAGGCAAGTTGATTCCTCCAGTTCCATTCTTCTTTCTCAAGATTGCTTTGGCTATTCGAGGTCTTTTGTATTTCCATACAAATCTTGAAATTATTTGTTCTAGTTCTGTGAAAAATATGGCTGGTAGCTTGATAGGGATTGCATTGAATTTGTAAATTGCTTTGGGTAGTATACTCATTTTCACTATATTGATTCTTCTCATCCATGAACATGGTATATTTCTCCATCTATTAGTGTCCTCTTTGATTTCTTTCATCAGTGTTTTATATTAGAGAAATGCAAATCACAACCACAATGAGGTACCACTTCACACCAGTCAGAATGTCTGTGATCCAAAAATCTGCAAGCAATAAATGCTGGAGATGGTGTGGAGAAATGGGAACCCTCCTACACTGTTGGTGGGAATGCAAACTAGTACAGCCACTTTGGAGAACAGTGTGGAGATTCCTTAAAAAGTTGCAAATAGAACTACCTTATGACCCAGCAATCCCACCGCTGGGCATACACACCGAGGAAACCAGAATTGAAAGAGACACATGTACCCCAATGTTCATCACAGCACTGTTTATAATAGCCAGGACATGGAAACAACCTAGATGTCCATCAGCAGATGAATGGATAAGAAAGCTGTGGTACATATACACAATGGAGTGTTGCTCAGCCATTAAAAAGAATACATTTGAATCAGTTCTAACGAGATAGATGAAACTGGAGCCGATTATACAGAGTGAAGTAAGCCAGAAAGAAAAACACCAATACAGTATACTAACACATATATATGGAATTTAGAAAGATGGCAATGACAACCCTGTATGCAAGACAGCAAAAAAGACACAGATGTGTATAACAGACTTTTGGACTCAGAGGGAGAGGGAGAGGGTGGGATGATTTGGGAGAATGGCATTGAAACATGTATACTATCATGTAAGAATCGAATAGCCAGTCCATGTCAGATGCAGGATACAGGATGCTTGGGGCTGGTGCACGGGGATGACCCAGAGAGATGTTATGGGGAGGGAGGTGGGAAGCGGGTTCATGTTTGGGAACGCATGTACACCCGTGGTGGATTCATGTCAATGTATGGCAAAACCAATACAGTATTGTAAAGTAAAATAAAGTAAAAATAAAAATTAAAAAAAATAAATATTATGAAAATAAACTATTCATTTCTGTAAAAAAATATATATATATATATTTGAACACAGTTATAAGAATAAAAAAGAAGTTTGCTTGCTCATATTCATGTAATTCAGTCTATTCACCAACATTCACATGAATTTTAGGAAATGACTTAAAAATTACTCAGAGGTATAGATTCAGGTTACAAATCTCCTGGGTGGTCTCCAAATTTCTAAGAAACACAACCTTGTCAAGAAACAGATCAGGAAGTTATCAAGTGAGAGTTCAAGCCAGGAACTGGGCACCTAGGTTGAGCCCATTGTGGACAGTATTGTTTAAATTAAGGTTATCAAGGCCTGAAATCCACCTGCAGTAGACTTGGATCGTGTAAAAGGAAGCAGAATTCCAGAAAAACATCTCCTTCACTGACTATGCTAAAGCCTTTGACTGTGTGGATCACAACAAACTATGAAAATTCTTAAAGAGATGGGAATACCAAACCACCTTACCTGTCTCCTGAGAAACCTGTATGCGGGTCAAGGAGCAACAGTTAGAATTGGACATGGAACAAATAACTGAATCAGACATGGAACAAATGACTGGTTCCAAATTGAGAAAGGAGTCCTGCAAGGCTGTATGTTGTCACCTTGCTTGTTTCATTTATATGCAGAGTACATCATGTGAAATGCTGGGCTGGATGAATCACAAGCCCTGAAATCATCAACATTTCAGGGGAAAATATCAACAACCTTAGATATGCCACTCTAATGGCAGAAAACTAAGAGGAATTAAGGAGCTTCTTGATGAAGGTGAAAGATAAGAGTGAAAAAGCTGGCTTAAAACTCAGCATTCCAAAAACTAAGATCACATCATTCGATCACATCATTCGGTCCCAACACTTAATGGCAAATACATGAGGCAAAAGTGGAAACAGTGACAGATTTTATTTCCTTGGGTTCCAAAATCACTACAGATGGTGACTGCAGCCATGAAACGAACAGATACTTGCTGTCTGGAAGAAAAGCTATGACAAACCTAGACAGTGTATTAAAAAGCAGAAACACCACTTTGCCAACAAAGGTCTATACAGTGAAAATTATGTGTGTGTGTGTGTGTGTGTGTTTTTTTCTCTGTAGTCATGTATGGATGAGAGAGTTGGACCGTAAAGAAGACTGAGCACTGAAAGACTGATGCTTTGAAATGCAGTTCTGGAGAAGTCTCTTATGTGTCCTTTGGACAGCAAGGGGATCAAACCAGTCAACCCTAAAGGAAATCAATCCTCAATATTCATTGAGATAACTGATTCTGAAGCTGAAGCTCCAATACTTTGGCCACCTGATGGAAATAGCTGACTTATTGCAGAAAATAAAAAAAACCCGGTGCTGGGAAAGATTGACGGCAGAAGGAGAAGGGAATAAGAGAGGATGAGATGGTTAGACTGCATCACTGACTCTATGCACATGAGTTTGAGCAAACTCTAGGAGACAATGAAGGATAGGGAAATCTGGTGTGCTATAGTCCATGGGGTCACAAAGTCAGACATAGCAACTGAGCAACAACAAGACTTTCCCATCTAATTCTGGGAAACATGATGCTCATCTTGGAGAAGGAAATGGCAACCCACTCCAGTACTCTTGCTTGGAAAATTCCATGGACAGAGAAGCATGGTAGACTACAGTCCATGGGATCGCAAAGAGTCGGACACGACTGAGCTTCTTCACTTCACTTTCTGATGCTCATCTTGGAAAATCACTCATCACAAGGCCAGAGGCCAAACATGCCAGTTCCTTAAGAGCTGTGAAAGCCCCAAACCTAAGGCTTTAGAACAAAGACTTCTAAAGTTTAAGGTGAGAAAACACTGGACTGGGCAGGTGTTCTCCATGCTGATCATACTCTTCTCCCATTATCTGTATTTGAATCTATCTTTTCCAATCATTTTGTCCTCTCCTCCTTTTGTTTTCTCCATCACAATCCATCTGCTCATTTCCATTTTGCCTGATAAACACATATTTTAGGTTAGTTTCCAGTTCCCAAATTATCTGAATGAAGCAATCTTTATAGCAGAAATAAAAAAAGATTAGGTAAAATATTTTTATAAAGAAATGATACTGTTTTATAAGTCAATTAATATAACAAAGTTGCATATGACTTTCTAAACACATAAATAAAACCCACATAATCATTGAGCATCAGATTTACTAGTGGGTTTGTTCTCTGTTGCTATCACTATTCATATGTTTAAAACTTGAGCCAAGTTCTCAGATAAATATTTTATATATGTTACCTTCTTTAATTTTTATAACACTTGAGATTGATTTGTATTCCTATTTTAAGATTTAGAAATTTAGCAGTAATATATAGTAGGAATATAGTTACAGTCAGACAGCCAAAGAGCTGATGAAGTGCTTAAGAAAAAGAAAATAATTAGTTTCTCTAGCTACTGATAGAAAATTTTGTTAGACTGAATTGAAGAAACAACTGAACTATATAGCAAGGTAACTAAAATTTTATCCCTTGTCATCTCTATATCTATGAGGGTTAGATGTCTTTGGCTTACCCATAAAACAGAGAAAACTAATCTCTAAAATTTTCCCCATTTATGAATATTCATGATGTCACAATGGCTCTAAAAAGCATAAAAGCTCAATTTATTAACACAGGTATTCTAATTATTTTGTTTCTTAGTGTTTTTTTTTTTGCCTTAGTAATATCTGTGTATCATAATTTTAATATGTTCATTTATACTAGTTATTTTAGAAGTACAGCATACTTATATATATTTGATTGTTTCTTCAAAATCAATGTTTTTAAACTTTATAAAAGTTTCCCCAATACATCTGAATTAATTTCATGTGCATATTCAGTTTGGACCCTCTTACTACCCTCTTTCTCTAAAAAATTAGCAAACAAGTCTAATTCTAACTCCTGGAGTTCACTCAGACTCACGTCCATCGAGTCCGTGATGCCATCCAGCCATCTCATCCTTGGTCATCCCCTTCTCCTCCTGCCCCCAATCCCTCCCAGCATCAAAGTCTTTTCCAATGCGTCAACTCTTTGCATAAGGTGGCCAAAGTACTGGAGTTTCAGCTTTAGCATCATTCTTTCCAAAGAAATCCCAGGGTTGATCTCCTTCAGAATGGACTGGTTGGATCTCCTTGCAGTCCAAGGGACTCTCCTGTAATTGTCTTTAAAAAATAGTAAAAATATGTTTGACATGTTAACCAATGTACAGCTGAAAGTTGCTAAGATCTCGTGCCCAGTATTTCTGCGTTTACAGTCATATTATTGAGAAGTGAAAAATCTGATGATCTAGTGCTTTTTGCAAGAAAAGTTTTCCAGTAGTATAAATAGAGCAAAGAATCAGCACATTGTGGTGTAAGCAACAGAATTCAAACTAGAGTTAGCATTATATTAACATTTTGAACAGATACACTCTTGTATTTGAACTACCTATTCAAATATACCAACCTGCAATACTCTCTTATGAAGTAGTAATAAATATGCCAGAAGTATTTTCCTGTTCTAACAATGATTGGATTATATGCTGATTCAATTCAGAATTCGTTAAACTGCAGGGTTAATCTTATATTTAAGGTAGTGAGGTAGCATTATAGTAATCAATGACATATCTTTAAAGTGGCAAATGCTCATTAGTAGAGTGTTGGATAAATATGAAGTTTGATTTTGTATAAGAAAACAAAGCCTCAATACTTTCTATGTATTTTACAACATAGTTTGTAATCAGTGAGTTCTACATTAATATTATTGAAAAAGAAGAGAAAAAACAGATTATACATAGAACAAGAGCTTGCACATGCTGTTTCTGATTTAAAACAGAATAAGTGATTTGTTTTTAACCCAATATCATCCATCATACTCAACTTTGTTGGCTAATTAGAATTTTTCTAATTTGGTCATTTTGTTTGTGATTAACTTGTAAATTTGTCTCAGATATATAGTCACATAAGCAAAAGGAGTCCAAACATAGTTCTGTATTTGCACAAATGAAATAACTCTGATGGTTCAGTGGTTAAAAAAAATCTGCCAATGTAGGAGACACAGTAGGATACTTGAGTTTCATCCCTGGATCAAGAAGATCCCCTGGAGAAAGAAGTGACAACCTACTCCAGTATTCTTGCTTAGGAAATCCCATGGACAGAGGAGCCCTGAGGGCTACAGTCCATGAGGTCCCAAAGAGTCAGATATGACTTAGCAACTAAACAACAACAATATCTGCACAAATAAAATAACATTAAGTTAAAATGGAGATACATAATTATTTTTATATAAAAATAACTCATGTAATTCAAATTTGAAAATATTTTAAGATAAGTACTAAAATAAGAATATTTACTTTTGTAACATCTTACAGTTGAGAAAATACTACCTGTGTCACTTATCAGTCTTAAAATCAACTTCTAAGAGATTTTTCCATTTGCTGTGTGTGTTGTCACTAAAATGGTTATGAGTTTAAGCCAGAACAATTCACCCACATTCACTCACTGGTAATAAGAAAATAATACTTATTTCCATATATTTGCATGTTTACTTTGCCAGCCAAATTAAAATCACTGCATTCAAAAAGGACACTTCACTCATATATGGGTTCTGCTTACACATACCACAAGTTATTGAATGGGAGACACTGTAAATAAAAAAGAAAAATACGAAAGGAAAAAATAGCCTCTTTTCCTCCATAGACTGGTTATTTTATTGTATATTTGCCCCTGTGCCCTTCTTGATGTAATATTGATTTTTTTTTTCACATAACTGATAGGATATGTGTAAGGGAGATGTATAATGAAGAAAAGCAGTTCAAGGGGATTTATTAAATTTACATATCATTAAACTGATCCTGACTCTTTGGAAACAAAACGAAAGGCCCAGTTCTTAAAGAAGATAGCTCCTCTCTGAATTTTGTTGATGGTAGTTGATTTCTCCATCTCTAAAAGGAATTGTCTGAAGTTTTGGAATTCTAAATTACAGTATTAACTTTACATAAGAAATGAGTTTTCTGCCTAACTAAGTATATTGAGTATATTTCCAAGAAATCACTTTTTAAAATATTTTGTGATTGAGACTTCAAATATTCCCAAGTGCTTGTTTTTACTAGAGTGCAGTTTCATTTGTAGATCCATGGATTAAAATTCTAACTTTTTCCATATTACCAAAATTAGCACTGAAAATTTCTTCTTTTTAGATCATTTTTTTCATTTTGCAAAGACATTCATGTCAATAATTTCTTCATTTTAAATGCTGACATCTCAGTTATAAAAGCAAAAATCAATTGTTATCTGAACAATCAAATGCCATTATACACTTTACTCTTACAAGTTAGAAAAATGAAACAAAAAATATGTATATATACATATATATAATTTTGTAATTGCTGACCTGATAATTTGAACATCTTTTACACTTTCTAGTATTGTTTAACAACAAACTGATTCTTTCTCTGAAATATCCCTTTCAAAAAGGGATATTCCTTGAATTTTGTGACCGATTAATATAAAAATGAGTGAATTTTTTTTTTAGGTGACAGTGAAAGTAGTTTATGATTACCCTCAAATAAGCACATTTCTTTAGGTTTATTGTGATAAATTGTGGACAGGTAATATTGATGCACTGTCTAAGGTAGATATATTGAGAGTTGATTTGTGGATTGGTTTGTTTTAGGTAAATAGAGAAAATATTCAAGAATGCTTCTTGCTTGAAATAGAGATTTCTAAGTCAAAATTGGAGTAAGAAGATGCTAGAAAGCTTAGGAAAAAATGAAATGGTAAGAATAGCATGTCTATAAATGACACACTAGATTTTAATAGAGGATACAATGAACAAATATATGCTGGGATTACAGATTATTTTGTGTATTCAGTGAAGTCACTCAGTCGTGTCCAACTCTTTGCGACTCCATGGACTGTAGCCTACCAAGCTCCTCCATCCACGGGATTCTCTGGGCAAGAATACTGGAGTGGGTTGCCATTTCCTTCTCCAGGGGATCTTCCCGACCCAGGGATCTAACCCAGGTTTCCCGCATTGGAGGCAGATGCTTTAACCTCTGAGCCACCGGGGAAGCATACATATATTATTTGTAACCGTACTGTTCTGTAGCTTCTCATACAATTAAGAATCATGCCTACATAGTTGAACTCCTTGAACAACACAGGGGTTAAGGGTGCCAGCCAACCATGTAATTGAAAATCAATGTGTAATTTATAGTTGGCCCTCCATATCCACCGTTTTGCATCTGTGAATTCAACTAACCATTGATTGTGTAGTATTATAGCATTTTACTACTGAAAAAAAGTGGGTATAAGTGGATCCTTGCAGTTCAAATCCATATTGTTCAACAGTCAATTGTATTTTAAAAAAAATAACTTTTTTGGTTGTACTCACATGGTGTTATTATAAAGACAATGGGACTAAAGAACAATAATATTTGTATTAGCTGCTGAAGACTTTTGAGAAAGACATGCATATAAGGAAGACTATAGCACTAATATTTCTGATATTTCAGAAATGCAAAAAGAATTTAAGAAAACAGTAGAATCTATGGTGGCAATATTTAAATTAGATTTAAAATCTCTGCAACAAGATGACTGAATAAAAAAGGATGCATTGAAAAGAGAACTGATCAATTACAGGAGAAAAACTATTAAAAATTCCAACATATGGAGGTTGAACAACACACTTCTGAATAACCAACAAATCACAGAAGAAATAAAAAAATGTATAGAAACTAATGAAAATGAAAACACAACAACCCAAAACCTGTGGGACACTATAAAAGCAGTGCTAAGAGGAAAGTTCATAGCAATACAGTTATACCTCAAGAAACAAGAAAAAAGTCAAATAAATAACCTAACTCTACATCTAAAGCAACTAGAAAAGGAAGAAATGGAGAACCCCAGAGTTAGTAGAAGGAAAGAAATCTTAAAATTAGGGCAGAAATAAATGCAAAAGAAACAAAAGAGACCATAGCAAAAATCAACAAAACCAAAAGCTGGTTCTTTGAAAGGATAAATAAAATTGACAAACCATTAGCCAGACTCATCAAGAAGCAAAGAGAGAAAAATCAAATCAATAAAATTAGAAATGAAAATGGAGAGATCAAAACAGACAACACAGAAATACAAAGGATCATAAGAGACTACTATCAGCAATTATATGCCAATAAAATGGATAACGTGGAAGAAATGGACAAATTCTTAGAAAAGTACAATTTTCCAAAACTGAACCAGGAAGAAATAGAAAATCTTAACAGACCCATCACAAGCATGGAAATTGAAACTGTAATCAGAAATCTTCCAGCAAACAAAGCCCAGGTCCAGATGGCTTCACAGCTGAATTCTACCAAAAATTTCGAGAAGCCCTAACACCTATCCTCCTCAAACTCTTCCAGAAAATTGCAGAGGAAGGTACACTTCCAAACTCATTCTATGAGGCCACCATCACCCTAATACCAAAACCTGACAAAGATACCACAAAAAAAGAAAACTATAGGCCAATATCACTGATGAACATAGATGCAAAAATCCTCAACAAAATTCTAGCAATCAGAATCCAACAACACATTAAAAAGATCATACACCATGACCAAGTGGGCTTTATCCCAGGGATGCAAAGATTCTTCAATATCCGCAAATCAATCAATGTAATTCACCACATTAATAAATTGAAAAATAAAAGCCATATGATTATCTCAATAGATGCAGAGAAAGCCTTTGACAAATTTCAACATCCACTTATGATAAAAACTCTCCAGAAAGCAGGAATAGAAGGAACATACCTCAACATAATAAAAGCTATATATGACAAACACACAGCAAACATTATCCTCAATGGTGAAAAATTGAAAGCATTTCCGCTAAAGTCAGGGAAAGACAAGGGTGCCCACTTTCACTGCTACTATTCAACATAGTTCTGGAAGTTTTGGCCACAGCAATCAGAGCAGAAAAAGAAGTAAAAGGAATCCAAATTGGAAAAGAAGAAGTAAAACTCTCACTGTTTGCAGATGACATGATCCTCTACATGGAAAACCCTAAAGACTCCACCAGAAAATTACTAGAGCTAATCAATGAATATAGTAAAGTTGCAGGATATAAAATCAACACACAGAAATCCCTTGCATTCCTATACACTATTAATGAGAAAGTAGAAAAAGAAATTAAGGAAACAATTCCATTCACCATTGCAACGAAAAGAATAAAATACTTAGGAATATATCTACCTAAAGAAACCAAAGACTTATATATAGAAAACTATAAAACACTGATGAAAGAAATCAAAGAGGACACTAATAGATGGAGAAATATACCATGTTCATGGATCGGAAGAATCAATATAGTGAAAATGAGTATACTACCCAAAGCAATCTACAAATTCAATGCAATGCCTATTAAGATACCAGCAATATTTTTCACAGAACTAGAACAAATAATTTCAAGATTTGTATGGAAAAACAAAAAACCTCGAATAGCCAAAGCACTCTTGAGAAAGAAGAATGGAACTGGAGGAATCAACTTGCCTGACTTCAGGCTCTACTACAGAGCCACAGTCATTAAGACAGTATGGTACTGGCACAAAGACAGAAATATAGATCAATGGAACAAAATAGAAAGCCCAGAGATAAATCCACACACATATGGACACCTTATCTTTGACAAAGGAGGCAAGAATATACAATGGAGTAAAGACAATCTCTTTAACAAGTGGTGCTGGGAAAAACTAGTCAACCACTTGTAAAAGAATGAAACTAGATCACTCTAACATCGCACACAAAAATAAACTCAAAATGGATTAAAGATCTAAATGTAAGACCAGAAACTATAAAACTCCAGAGGAGAACATAGGCAAAACACTCTCTGACATAAATCATAGCAGGATCCTCTATGATCCACCTCCCAGATTTCTGGAAATAAAAGCAAAAATAAACAAATGGGATCTAATTAAAATTAAAAGCTTCTGCACAAAAAAGGAAAATATAAGCAAGGTGAAAAGACAGCCTTCTGAATGGGAGAAGATAATAGAAAATGAAACAACTGACAAACAACTAATCTCAAAAATATACAAGCAACTCCTATAGCTCAATTCCAGAAAAATAAACGACCCAATCAAAAAATGGGCCAAAGAACTAAATAGACATTTCTCCAAAGAAGACATGGATGGCTAACAAACACATGAAAAGATGCTCAACATCTCTCATTATTAGAGAAATGCAAATCAAAACCACAATGAGGTACCACTTCACACCAGTCAGAATGTCTGCGATCCAAAAATCTGCAAGCAGTAAATGCTGGAGAGGGTGTGGAGAAAACGGAACCCTCCTACACTATTGGTGGCCATGCAAACTAGTACAGCCACTATGGAGAAAAATTGCAAATAGAACTGCCTTATGACCCAGCAATCCCACTGCTGGGCATACACACCGAGGAAACCAGAATTGAAAGAGATACATGTACCTCAATGTTCATCACACCACTGTTTATAATAGCCAGGACATGGAAACAACCTAGATGTCCATCAGCAGATGAATGGATAAGAAAGCTGTGGTACATATACACAATGGAGTATTACTCAGCCATTAAAAAGAATACATTTGAATCAGTTCTGATGAGATGGATGAAACTGGAGCCTATTATACAGAGTGAAGTAAGCCAGAAAGAAAAACACCAATACAGTATGCTAACACATATATATGGAATTTAGAAAGATGGCAATGATGACCCTGTATCAAGACAGCAAAAAAGACACAGATGTGTATAGCGGACTTTTGGACTCAGAGGGAGAGGGAGAGGGAGGGATGATTTGGGAGAATGGATTTGAAACACGTATACTATCATGTCAGAATCGAATGTCCGATGCAGAATGTATGTAGAATGCTTGGGGCTGGTGCATGGGGATGACCCAGAGAGATGTTATGGGGAGGGATGTGGGAGGGGGTGTTCATGTTTGGGAACCCATGTACACCCGTGGTGGATTCATGCCAATGTATGGCAAAACCAATACAGTATTGTAAAGTAAAATAAAGTAAAAATTAAAATTAAAAAAAATAAAAGAATGAGAGAGTAAAAAAAATAAATAAAATAAAATAAAATAAATTTGGGAAAAAAAAAAGAAAAGAGAACTGACAGAATGGAGTGATAAAAAGGAAATAAAATTAAAAGTGCCTTTTCAAAGCCAAGACTAAATTGAAAGTAACATAAGAGAAATTAAACACTGAAGATAGTATTTTAAGAGCAATATAACATTGGAAGGAAGAAGATAAAATATGGGGAAAACAAAATGAAGAAAGGATATTTTGAAAATTCAACAAAAAAGATTTTAAATGGAAGATGAAGATATACAGAAAACAGTAAACAAGAATATTTTTTTTAAAAAGAAAAAAATATTAATAATCATAATTCAAGCAAGCTTCACTGAGGGAAAAGTGGTCTTGAAGATTATTGAAAGAAGACACCACATACTTTGTAGACCATCATACAAAGAGTCTATTAAGATTATAATGAAGGATAGGAACTGTTAATGACACCCACCAAAACTTAAATCAATTCAGTCCTGAGCTGTTTCAGTGTGAACTACAGCTTAGTATGCCAGAGGATCATAACTAAGCTTTCTAACATTTTTTTAAGACATAAATAATGTAAACAAAATAATTGGCAAACATGACCTGCCTATTGTGTATAAAGCTATATTCAAATGTTGACAATGCACAACAAATATTTGCTTTGCTGTGCTTAACAAATATCTGCTTAGTGTATATGGAAACTTTACTAAAGTTGTCCACGTTTTAAATGTTAAAGGAAATCTCCACAAATTACGGAAGTTTTAAGAAATTTTAAATATATTGCTGACCACGGTAGAATTTAGATTGGAAAAAAAATGTCCAAAAGCAAACAAACAGAATGAATATTTTCAGTATTTGAAAATTAAGCAATACAATTCTAAACAGTATACAGATAAATGAACAAAAGTCTGTGAAAACTAGGAAAAGTGTATGAAAACTAGGAAAAGTGTATGTTAACTAGAAAACAGTCTATTTAATTTTCAAATAAAATAATGAAGATGTGACATACCAAAATGTGCAGACTACAGCTAAATCAATAATGCTTTAAAATCATATACTGGAAGCCAAAATGGATGAAAATAAACGTTCCCTTCATTCATTGCAAGAAGGGAGAAAACCTTACAAATCAAGCTTTTGAAATGAAGGAAATAATAAAGATAGGGAAAGAAAGAAACGATTTAAATGTAGAATTAAGAAATCAATGAAGTCCAAAGTTGGATGCTTTAAAAGTTTGATAAATGATTAAACTCTGGTATGGTAGACATGATCAAGAAGAGAGAATACATAAAATATAATTCGAAGAGATGGAAAAAGAAACATCACTACACATCCTACAGATGTTAAGAAATAAATATGAAAAGAAATACCATGACATGTTTATATCAGTATATTAACCTGACATAAATATCTTAATATTTCCTGGAAAACTCTTCCAACATTTAAATTGAAATAGCACCAATTTTACTCTAAATCTTCTACATTGAAGAAAATATCAAGCACTTCCTAACTAGTTTTGCACTACTGATTTAGCACTTAAAATAGTGATTGTAATTTAATATATCAACATAAAAAGGAAGGGAGAAACATGATTTATTTTCTACAAGAGCTTCAAAATACTAGATAACATTCAACATCCTGGGGTATGAGAAGCTGATGGAATTGGTAGTTCCTAGTAATGGAAGCTCCTAAAGAGGTGATCTTGGATGGATAGTTATTCTTCTTTGTTCCTCTATTTTTAGAGATGAATTTTCCTGCCTTATGTCCACTTCCACTTCATTTTGTTTTAATGGACTTTATCTTCTCACTGTCCCAATAAAGAAATGAGTCTTTTCCCAGAGCCCTCTGTTTTAAAAGCAAAAATGCAGTACCTTGAGATAAAGGAATGTATCACTTTAAATAATAGGAATATAATAATTGGAAATAGTGTGCAAAGTGGTGGATATATACACATTAAAAGAAAAAAATGCATACATATAAGTTAATTGGTAAGAGATGTCTTTAAACAGAAATAATGTTTCTGAACGAAGATTTCATTCAAATTTAAATAAATATTTATTAATAAACCCAAACTTTCCTTGGTATGCCATCACAGTATCTAGATTAAAAGTTGTAGTTTAATGAGCAAATTGAGGGCTAAAGTGGTATAAAGAGATTGGGTATGAGGGTGTAGTCATCAGGCAAATTTTAAGTCAGTAAAGGAATCGTATAAAGGGTGAAAGAAGTAGACCCAAGAATGAAATTCATCTATGTTACACTAATATTAACATTCCATCGCATTAGATGTTATCATCTCAAAGAACATTGGAAGCAGGGTAAAAATTGAAGTTGAGAGAACAGTGAGCAAAAATAATCATTGGAGGGAAAACCTAGAGGAATATTAGATATATAGAGTTATATACATATGGATATAGATATAGATGTGTATTTTTTTTTTTTGCACGTCTCAGTTTGAAATGAGGACTTGAGTGCAGGTAATTTATTTGGAAGTTGATTCGAAAAAGTAAGAATGAGGAAACTTGGGAAGTGAGACAAAATGAAGAGAAAGCCAATATTTAGGTATTTTACTAAGGGTACTGATTAAGAACTCAGCAAAATTATTGGAGGATTTTACAGAACACCTGTTAAAATTATCTGTGGGAAATTTGAGAGATTAAGTGTTGAGAACTTCTTTTCCTATTAATTGAGAATTATTCCCCAGGGGTGTTAATTCTTCCTAATGTTCAGGCAGTGTTTCTCCCATAAGCTGATTATTTCCAAGGCTTTAGAGGAAGCTCTGAGTCAAAAAGGTGGAAATACAAACCTCACATCACAATAAGGTGAGCTATTGTTAGTAGAAATAAGAAATGTCTTCTGTCTACCATTGGGACTTCCCTGGTGGCTCAGACGGTAAAAGCATCTGCCTACAATGTGGGAAACCTGGGTTCAATCCCTGGGTTGGGAAGATCCGCTGAAGAAGAAAATGGCAACCCACTCCAGTATTCTTGCCTGAAAAATCCCATAGATGGAAGAGCCTGGCAGGCTACAGTCCATGGGGTCACAAAGAGTCGGACAAAACTGAGCAACTTCACTTCTTCACTTCTGTCTACCATCACTGGCCTGAAATCACAGATGTGAAAGAAATCGAGTATAATCACCATAAGCATCTAGCAGATGGAAATTAAATTAAACATTCAATTTATTAATAGTTTAAATGGCAATGGATGTGGAAGTAGGAGAAATTTAGCCCCAACAGTTAGTTCAGGTATTCACTGGATTTTTGGCACTGTTGCTAGGAGCAAGATACCACTGTATGTTGCACCAGCTCCTGCCCTCCAAAAGTTCAGAGTCTGCAGGCAAAGAAAGAACAGCCAGACTGTTGTTAAGATACAGTATATAAGAGTATATACACTACTTTTGAACTGTGTTGTTGGAGAATACTCTTGAGAGTCCCTTGGACTCTCTGCAAGGAGATCCAACCTGTCCATCCTAAAGGGAATCAGACCTGAATATTCATTGGAAGGACTGATGCTGAAGCTGAAACTCCAATACTTTGGCCATCTGATGTGAAGAACTGACTCATTGGAAAAGACCCAGATGCCGGGAAAGATTGAAGTCAGGAGGAGAAGGGGATGACGGGATGTGATGGTTGGATGGCATCACCAACTCGTGGACAGGAGTTTGAGTAAATTCCAGGTGTTGATGATGGACAGGGAGGCCTGGCATGCTGCAGTCCATAGGGTTTCAAAGAGTTGGACAGTGAGCGGCTGAAATGAACTGAACTGAACTGATAAGAGTGTATATAGGTGGTGTACACCATAACCCACTGGTAGGCATTGTCCTGAGGAACCTAAAAGTCTACTTGGGGCAGTGATTTACCAGATGAAACTTGAAAAATGAATTGAAATTATAAAAGCAAATTTGATAAGGGAATATGTTCCATGCAGAGAAAAACTGTCATGTCCTTACACAATCTTTTTCTTCCTGTTTCTGTATTTTTTAACTGTTCTTAACTGGATTGGGACCTATAGAGGGCAGACTGTAGCATGCATTAATTGATCAATAAATGTTAACGTTTACTTTAGTCACCATCAGTGTCTTTATCACTAAAATAATGTGCATCTTTACACAGAAGGAATGCTAACATTTCAGAATTCCTTTGACAATCAGTTCAGTTGCTCAGTCGTGTCCGACTTTGCGACCCCAGGCCTCCCTGTCCATCACTAACTCCCGGAGTTCATTCAGACTCACGTCCATTGAGTCAGTGATGCCATCCAGCCATCTCATCCTCTGTCTTCCCCTTCTCTTCCTGCCCGCAATCCCTCCCAGCATCAGAGTCTTTTCCAATGTGCCAACTCTTTGCATGAGGTGGCCAAAGTATTGGAGTTTCAGCTTCAGCATCATTCCCTCCAAAGAAATCCCAGGGTTGATCTCCTTCAGAATGGACTGGTTGGATCTCCTCCAGTCCAAGGGACTCTCAAGCGTCTGCTCCAACACCACAGTTCAAAAGCGTCGATTCTTCGGCGCTCAGCTTTCTTCACAGTCCAACTCTCACATCCATACAGGACCACTGGAAAAACCATAGCCTTGACTAGAGGGACCTTTGTTGGCAAAGTAATGTCTCTGCTTTTAAATATGCTATTTAGGTTGGTCATAACTTCCAAGGAGACATCACAAATTAAGGTAGAGGTAATAGTTAATATAATTTTCACAGAAGATCATATAGTAAGACCAGTGTGAATCCTTCAATGAATAGCATAATGGTGTTTAGGTCTTTGTGTGGAAATAATAAAATATTAGAAAATTTACCATCAAAGAGTGCCTATGAGCCTGGAATTCAGCATCAGAAATGTCTGTGTTTCTGAGTCATTTTTCTACTTAACCTGTAGCAATATTTATGTTTCTGTATATTACAATTTATCTATTCAAAAAATGGATGTAACTAGTTCATAGCTCATTAAATAGTTTTGAGGCTTAAAAAAGATCATTCCTGCAAAGCATTAAATTCACTACCTAGTGCAAAATTACTTTTAAATTATTCATTGTTATTGCCGTTTTTTTTTTTTTTTCTTTCTTTTTGCATTTCTTAAATAAGGAAATCAAACCAGGGCTTCCCTAATAGCTCAGTTGGCAAAGAATCCGCCTGCAATGCAGGAGATCCCGGTTCAGTTGCGGGAAGATCCTCTGGAAAAGGGATAGGCTACCCACTCCAGCATTCTTGGGCTTCCCTGTGGCTCAGCTAATAAAGAACCCTCTTGGAATGTGAGAGACCTAGGTTTGATCCCTGGGCTGAGAAGATTCCCTGGAGAAGGGAATGGCTACCCACTCCTGTACTCTAGCCTGGAGAATTCAGTGGATTGTATAATCCATGGGATCACAAGACACCGCTGAGCGATGTTCATTTTCAATCAAACTACTAAAAAGATTTCTAAAGATAACATTGTTCTCCAGAATTAAACACTAGTAAAACTTCATTGTAAACAGTAGAATTATTCCTTAAAGTTCTGGAGGTTAGAAGTCTGAGATTAGATTGCAGGCATGGTCAAGTGAGGGCCCCCTTGCAGATGACAAACTTCGTGTATCATTGCACAGTGGAGAGGATGAGAGAACTCTGTGGGATTTTGTTTACAACAGCAATCTCATTCATGGGGACTCCATCCTTGTGAAATAACTCCCAAAGATCTTACTTTCAAATACATTCACCTTTGGGCTTCCCTGGTGGCTCAAATGGTAGAGTCTGTGTGCAGTATGGGAGGCCTGGGTTTGATCCCTGAATTGGGAAGATCCCCTGGAGAAGAAAATGGCAACCCACTGCAGTATTCTTGTCTGGAAAATCCCATGGATGAAGGAGCCTGGTCAGTTACAGTCCATGGGGTCACAAAGAGTCGGACACGACTGAGCGACTTCTCTCTTTTGGAGGTTACAATTTCAGCATGTGAATTTTGAGGGGACACAGACATTCATATCATAGCAGCTCTGTGTGTGCTGTGTGTTGTGTGTGTGTGTGTTGTGTGTGTTTTGTGTGTGTGCTTGTGCATATGCATGCATGTGCAGGTGTTTTAGTCGCTTGGTAGGTCCAACTCTTTGACCCCAAGGACTGTGGCCCACCAGACTCCTCTGTCCATGGGATTCTCCAGGTAAGAATGCTGGAGTGGGTGGCCATGCCCTTCTCTAGGAGATCTTCACTACCCAGGGATCTAACCTGGGTCTCCTGCTTTACAGGCAGATTTTTTTTTTTTTTTTTAACATCTGAGCCATCAGGGAAGACCAGCAGCTATATATACAGCAATAATCCACATAGTGGTGGGACATATATAGTCAGCTGGACTTTGTATAGACAGATCTCACAGTGCTTACTATTTTGTGACTTTCCCAGTGGCCCAGAATTAAGATCATTTACTCACTTTGAATCACACTGGGAATGACCTTCTCAGGGTAAATGTGACACATATTGCCTTCTTCCTTGGTCCTGAGAGGCCTAATGGAAATCAGGTTACTGGATCAATGGACAAAAATTATTGTTCTACAGCTATCATTTAGGTCTGATAATGCTTTCAGTATATGTACTTGAAAAACAAGGGTAAATAATGTATTTTCCATTGACAGAGTGAGAAGAGAATAAGTTTCTCTTTATTGTAACTCTAATTTACAGGTGGAAAAAAAGGTTTTGTTTTTACTGTGTTGCAGATCATTTTGTGATTTCATTTCTCAAAACAGAAATTCTGTTTAGTTCTGTAGCTACTCTTTTAGTTTGTTTCCTTGACATCTCTCACCTGAACTCAGATTGTCTTCAGGGTCTTACCACTGTTATGAATAATGCATGTAACCATTATAGTGAGCTTCCTACAGTTCAATTAGGATCATGCCATCCTCTTGTTTGAAAACCTTCAAATGCTCCTCAAACAAAATTTGTATCTCTTAGCCTGACATTCACAGTCTTTTTAAATTTTGTTATAGCCACCTGGCATTCTTAATATGTTCTTATCCTACATCCTATGCCACAGCCACATGTTTCTGTTCATCTAACATACTAACCATTTATTTCCAAAACTGCAAGAGCTGTTTTTCTCACCAGAAAATTTGCATTTTATCTTTCTCTGTAAATAAATACCATCTATCCTTTTAAATCTCAGGTTAAAATCCTATTTGTATAGGTTACCCTGACTCTCATAATACAAACATATACTGCTTCTTCAACTAATGTAAGCTTCTAGTATAACACATCGATTTGTGTAACCACATTGATACTTTTAGTTTGAATTACTCTTGCTTGTATGCTCCTTAGTCGACTAGCTCTGCCCTATAAAACACATGCTTGCACATAGTAGGAACTCAACAAATATATATTTGCTGAAAAAGATGACCAGATGTAACAAGCTGTGGGCTCATAGTATTCATACTATACTTAGCTAAAATGATTTAAAATATTTCGTTGAGTTCATCTAAAATATAACTGTGCATTGGTAAACCCTACCTAGCTTAAAGAAGTCAACAGATTCTCTCTAGTCTAAGAAAAATACTAATTAAGTCCAATAAAATGTTTACTGAGAAGAATTACAGAATCTTTGAGAGGTTCAATCTACAAGGACTTCTAATTATAACCACAATAAACACTATAAGTTTTAGATAATTATAAATGGATTTTTAAAATGTTTACCAGACAATAGATCTATATGACTTCTTGCTAATTAAGTAGATTGTAAAAAAACTCATTTTATTTCCTTGGCTTGATTGTGCATCTCTCTTATTCACCTTATAGTCCATAGGGGCTTCTGTCATAGAAAAGCATACTTAATAAAGTCTCAGTTAAATAAATGCAGTAGAGCTTTTAATAAAAATTATATATACTTACATTTCTGAGTGAGAAAAATTATTGAAATATAAACTTTAAATAAAATGAAGAAAGGAAGAAAATTATAATAAGCTGTACTATATGGCTCAGGCACTCTCAATTTCAATATTTTAAGACATTATAATGTCCACATTAGTTCTGAAATGTGTCACAAGAAATTTGTTACACAGAATGATTTATCAAAGTTTGCAAATATTTTACCTTTTAATTTATTTACTAAAATATTGAATTTTTCCAAAAATTGCTTTATTTTTGACAAAGAAGGCAAGAATATATAATGGGGAAAGATAGCCTCTTCAATAAGTGATGCTGAGAAAACTGAACAGCGACATTTAAAAGAATGAAATTAGAACACTTCCTAACATCATACACAAAGATAAACTCTAAATGGATTAAAGATCTAAGTATAAGGCCAGAAATTATAAAACTCTTAGAGGAAAACAGACAGAACACTTGATGACACAAATGAAAACAAGTTCCTATATGAACCACCTCCTAGAGTAATGGAAATAAAAACAGAAATAAACAAGTGGGACCTAATTCAACTTAAAAGCTTTTGCACAGCAAAGGAATCTACAAACAAGGTGAAAAGACAACCTTCAGAATGGGAGAAAATAGAAGCAAAGAAAACAACTGACAGAGAATTATTTCCACAATATATAAGCAGCTCATACTAGCAGCCAATTAGTCTTTTCCAAACAAGGCAACTGTTTAAATTATAGCCAGTCAAGTAATTCCCTTGCTTTGCTTCCTCTTCTTCATAAAAAACTTCCCACCAAGCTCTTGGTGGTGGTGCATTCCTAACCACCTTTGGTTTGTCGCAGGTTGATTCAAATCAGCGTATGCTCAAAAAAAATTCTAGAAGATTTTAATGTCGTTCAGCTTACTTTATAGCAATGTCTTCTCTGAGCATTTCACACTTTGTATGTGAAATGTGAAAAGTTCCCTATGTTGTTCTACTAAAACTATTCCAAGACCCTGAAGTCATGAGCGAGTCATAAACACAAGAACATATTAAGGAAAGAAGAGAAAAAATAAGTCAGAAGGCTGATGAGATATATATTATCATATGTGTCTCCTTCCTGTACATATTCTGATTGGAATTCATGCAACTTTAGATCTGTCAATGGACTTCTGATGTGCTCTTTAAAAATATGCCATATTTTTTATAATTTGTTTTGTGATAAAAAATTGAGAAACAGGAAGTACATGCGTGCTAAGTCACTTCAGCTGTGCCTAACTCTTTACAACCCCATGGACTGCAGCCCACCTGGCTTCTCTGCCCATGGGATTCTTCAGGCAAGAATACTGGAGTGGATTGCCATGCCCTACTCCAAGGGATCTTTCCAAGTGAGGGATCTAACACAAGTATCCTGCATCTCCTGCATTGGCAGGTGGATTCTTTGTCACTGAACCATCTCAGAATGCTACCCAAAATAGTGAAAGGTACCTTATAAATAGTGCGCATGCCTTATCTAATCTAGTGTGAAAAGGCACAGTACCTTTGCAAGGTCCTAGTAACTATATGTGGTTGTTCTTGCTCAGTTCCCCAGTTGTGTCCGACTCTTTTCAACCCCGTGGACAGCAGCACAGCAGGTCTCCTTGTCCCTCATCATCTCCTGGAGTTTCCCCAAATTTATATTCATTGCATTGGTGATGTCATCTAGCCATCTCATCCACTGATGCCCTCTTCTTCTTCTCCCCTTAAGTTTCCCAGCATTGGGGGTTTTCCCAATGAGTTGGCTGTTTGCATCAGGTGACCAAAATACTGGAGCTTCAGCTTTAGCATCAGCCCTTCCAATGAGCATTCAGGGTTGATTTCCTTTAGGATGGACTGGTTTGATCTCCTTGCTGTCCAAGCAACTCTCAGAAGTCTTCTCCAGCACCACAGTTCAAAGGCATCAATTCTTTGGAGCTCTGCCTTCTTTATAGTCCAGTTCTCACAACTATACATGACCACGGCGAAGACCATAGCCTTGACTATATGGACCCTTGTTGACAGAGTAATGTCTCTGCTTTTCAACACACTGTCTAGATTTGCCATAGCTTTCCTGCCAAGAAGCAGTCATCTGATTTCATGGCTGCAGTCACCATCTACAGGGATTTTAGAGCCTTAGAAAAAGAAATTTGTCACTATGTCCACCTTTTTTCCTTCTATTTGTTATGAAGTAATGGGCCGAGAAGACATGATTTTAGTTTCTTTTCTTTTTTTTTTTTAATATTTAGTTTTAAGGAAGCTTTTTCATTCTCCTCTTTCACCCTCATCAAGAGGTTCTTTAGTTCCTCTTCAGTTTCTGTCATTACAGTGAAGTATGTCTGGATAGTACCAATATATAGAGGTATATGTAAACACACACACACACACACACACACACACACATATATATAACTTACTCAAATGTAATGTTATAACATGTGTTCAAAAGCAAACATTTTAATTTAAATATAAATAAGTTAGAGTCTTATTTATTATGAAAACTTTCCTTGCCTGTCTGATACTGCATAAAAAGGATAGTTGTTTGAGTTAAGTAAAATATAATATCATGCAACAATGTTGTTTCTTTCTATTGGTAGATTAAAACTCAATGTTCTGATGAAAATTATGAAAAATATTTACACATATTAAACATACATGTGTCTTAAGTTAGCAAACAAAGAACTGAAGTCATAAAGGTCTGAGATTTCAACATAAGACAAAAATCAGAGGGAAGCTGGATTTTAGAATTGCCTTTCACCTTAGAGTTTCTGACCATTATAAAAGAGAAAGTTTAGAGACTTATTAAGCTGACCAGAAGCTTTCTAAAACTCATAGGCACAGGAGTTTTTGTCATTTCAAGGAAATGAAACCTAACTAGAGTTCACAGGATTTGGGAAGGAACTCTGAAGATCATATACAATGACTAAACTTGTATTGAAAGTAGTTCAGCCCTCACTATAAGTAAAGCAAATTTTAATGTTGGAATCTCTAATTGGGTGAAGATCACACAGGACTGGGCTTCCCAGGTGGAGCAATGGTAAAGAATCCATCTGCACATGCAGGAGACATGGGTTTGATCCCTAGGTCAGAAAGATCACCTGGAGTAGAAAATATTCACCCACTCCAGTGTTCTTGCCAGGCAAATCCCATGGACAGAGGAACCTGGCAAGCTACAGTCCATGGGTCACAAAAAGTCAGATATGACTGAGTGAGCTCACATGCACATAGGACTAATCATACTCCTAGGGATGTAACAGAAATAAGTGAACATCATATCTTAAGAGGAAAAGCATCCTCTTAAACCAAAATTTATTTCTAAACTTTTACATCTATAGTATATAGTGGATAGTATAATGTAAAATCAGCCATTCAATGAAAAAAAAAAAGAGTGATAAAAAATTGAGACAAGAGACAGAAAAGGAAAAAGAAACCCAAAGGTAATGGAGATAAAAGACTTTATAGTACGCATTTATGAAGTGGTCCCTTATATACACTTTTATAATAGATGTTCCTTGAATAATGGCTGCATTTAGTGCCTTTTTTCGATGGAATATATTGTGGTAAAGGTGATATGAAACTCCTTCAGAGATTAGGATAATGAAAGAGCATGGCTTTTGCCTTGACCGTTCTCTCTTACTCTTTGGCATACTCATTCTGAGAAGTCCAATGCTAACTTTTGACTTGCTCTCTAGAGAGTTCCAAGTCATAAAGAACTAATGTCTTCACTCAGTAATATTTAAACAGTTCCTACCACTGTCCCCTTAAGGGGATTTTAGATAAGAACACAGGTTTGAAAGAATTTTTACATGCATGCTAAGTCACTTCAGTTGTGTCCAACTCTTTGCGACCCCATGGGCTATAGCTTGCCAGGCTCCTCTGTCCATGGAATTTTTCTGACAAGAACGCTGGAGTGGGTTGCCATTCCCTTCTCCAGGGGAATCTTCCTGACCCAGGGACCAAACCCATGTCTCTTATGTCTCCTACATTGGAAGACAGGTTCTTTACCACTAGCACCACCTGGGAAGTCCATTTTTAGTGTTTTTCTTATAGAGCCCTACAATATGGCTGGTAGACTGCAGTCATTCAATAGATATTTTTCAAGTGAATATATGAATTTTTAATGTGAGCAAAATTATGAAGATTAAAAGAAAGTATGTAGTACATGCTGCTAAGCTGCTAAGTCACTTCAGTCGAGTCCGACTCTGTGCGACCCCATAGACAGCAGCCCACCAGGCTCTACTATCCCTGGGATTCTCCAGGCAACAACAATGGAGTGGGTTGCCATTTCCTTCTCCAATGCATGGAAGTGAAAAGTGAAAGTGAAGTCGCTCAGTGGTGTCCGACCCTCCACGACCACATGGACTGCAGCCTACCAGGCTCCTCTGTCCATGGGATTTTCCAGGCAGGAGAACTGGAGTGGGATGCCATTGCCTTCTCCAATGTAGTACATAGGTACTTTCAATTTAAAAATATTAATAGATCATTAACCATAAACTTTAGTTATGTGTAATATCACATGATATGTATTTTAGAACTTAAGGAGAAGATGTAGCACAAACTGTATCATGACATTATTCCTCAAAGTGCCAATTTCAATCCATATTCTTGAATTGTATAGAGCCTGAGCCCAATAACCTCAGATACGCAGATTACACAAACCTTATGGCAGAAAGTGAAGAGGAACTCAAAAGCCTCTTGATGAAAGTGAAAGAGGAGAGGGGAAAAAGTTGGCTTAAAACTCAACATTCAGAAAACTAAGATCATGGCATCTGGTCCCATCACTTCATGGGAAATAGATTGGGAAACAGTGAAAACAGTGTCAGACTTTATATTTTTGGGGCTCCAAAATCACTGCTGATGGTGACTGGAGCCATGAAATTAAAAGATGCTTACTCCTTGGAAGGAGGGTTATGACCAACCTAGATAGTATATTCAAAAGCAGAGACATTACTTTGCCAACAAAGGTCCGTCTAGTCAAGGCTATGGTTTTTCCAGTGGTCATGTATGGATGTGAGAGTTGGACTGTGAAGAAAGCTGAGCGCCAAAGAATTGATGCATTTGAACTGTGGTGTTGGAGAAGACTCTTGAGAGTCCATTGGACTGCAAGGGGATCCAACAAGTCCATTCTAAAGGAGATCAATCCTGGGTGTTCTTTGGAGGGAATGATGCTGAAGCTGAAACTCCAGTACTTTGGCCACCTCATGCGAAGAGTTGACTCAGTGGAAAAGACTCTGATGCTGGGAGGGATTGGAGGCAGGAGCAGAAGGGGACAACAGAGGATGAGATGGCTGGATGGCATCACCGACTCGATGGACGTGAGTTTGAGTGAACTCCAGGAGTTGGTGATGGACAGGGAAGCCTGGCGTGCTGCAATGCATGGGGTCTCAAAGAGTCAGACACGACTGAGTGACTGAACTGAACTGAACTGAGGCCATTATCTTCATGCAACCCCCAAATCATATTGTAGAACAACTAGGCAGATCATTTAACTTTCTTAGTGATTAATTGTAGCTAAGGGAAAATCAATTGTACAACAATTTATATAAATTATTTAGAGCAGTGGGATGGCTAGGATATTGGTCACCACAAATACTATGTATAGCCAGAACCCACAGAGCAAGACTTCTTGATCCTCTGAGAAGTATAATTAACAACCTTCAAAATCCTAAACATATGGTATGTGAGGATACACTTGAAATAAAGAAAGTATGATTATTAATTGACATTGAAGAGTTATTAGTAATACTAATCCACAACATCAGTATTCTTCCATTGTGTTACTAAGGATGCATCTAAAGTGCTATGAACCCCCCCCCCCCAAAAAAAAATCCAAATGCAAAAGCTTAAACCAACTAGTTTATTTCTTTCTAATGTAGTAACATGGAGATAAAGAGATTGGTGTCCTGACAGCTCTGACTTAGGTCATTCAGAGACTCATTTCCTCTCTAATCCACTTTCACTGAAAGCCTTGTCTTCATCTGTATAGATGAAGCTGGGTCACCACTGTACCTACATTCCAGACTGGAGAAAAGAGGAAAAGTAAATGAAAAGTAACTGACTTTTTTTTTCCTCAAGGGAATAGTGTGGAAACTGAAAATAATTCTGTTCATATTCTATTTATTGAGCAATTAGCTATAAAGACTAAAAAGAATAGTTTTTAATTGGTTGGTTATCTGTCCAATCATTGCTTTATTTTAAAAGGGAACTATCCACAATCTGACTCCCCAAATATCTATGTTTACTTTCTTCTCATAAAACACAAAGACATATATACACACATGCTATTATGATTGAATGTCTGTGTCCTTTCCTAGATTCATAGATTAAAATCCTAATGACCAGTTTGGTTATATTTGGACATGGGGTCTCTAAGGAAATAATTAAGAATAAATGAGTCATAAGGGTGTGGCCCTGATCCAACTGGATTAGTGTCCTCATGAGAAAAGACACCAGAGAGCTCTCTCTCTTTTTCTGTCTCTCCCTCTTTTCATGTACACACTGAGGAATGGCCACATGAGAACATAATGAGTAGGTGGCTATCTGCAAGCTAAGAATAGGAACTTCACTGAAAACAGAGTCTACTAGAGTTTTTATCTTGGACTTATAGCTTTCAGAACTGTGAGAAATTATGTCAGTAAGCCATCCAGTCCATGATATTTTATTGTGTTAGTCAAAGTGACAAGTACACAGACACACACACACAGACACACACACCCCTCTCTCCAAAGGAAGTAACCCAAGGACCCATCCAGTTACTGCATCTTGCTCAAAGTGTAAGAGTTCTTGGTCCAGATATGACTACTCAGATTTGTGCATATTTCTTTTTTATCTCATCACTCCCATCAACCTACAAGGGTGGAATACATGTAAGTTAACTTCAGCCAAGTATATGCACATATACAGCTGCTATTGAAGAAGAAAGAATGGAAAACACACAGCAGTAAATCCCCAAAGTTATAAAATGCACCTGAGCAGGAATTATGAACACTCTCTGCCTTTGCCATGAAATACCTTCTTTGGATACCCTATCTGGACTTTGGAAATTGTCCTTCTTTCACTGAGGTACTGGGGAAGACAGTGATGAAGAGAATGCAGACATTCTGGAGAAGGGTGATAATAACTGCCATATGTCTAGGACATTCATTGTCACTAGGGACAAAGACAGACAATGCTACTATGAAACAGGCCTCTCAGTTCAATGGAAATAATTAGACTCTGGAGTGGCAGTGATATTTAGCCAAAAGAGACAAGGTGGTAACAGTCATCATAGGAGGTAACAGTATTAGAGATAATCTTCTGATAATGCCTGCAAGCATCTTTAGGGATATCTAATTAACCAACCACTAGGACTGAAGTAGGTGGAAAAACATTTTAATGCCTTGTTTAACATAATTAACAGAAAAGTGTTCTTAATCTGAAATTATTTATCCCATTTTTTAATGCATATTTCAAATGTAACTGCTCAATTGGTAATAGAATCTGTGCATTGAGGACTGAAATTGAAAGAAGAGTCAAAGTAAGTGCCTAAACTTGCTCTAAGTATTAAAACTGAAACCCAAAATATATATCACATCTCTGTGGAAATCCTCAACATTGGTTCTACTTTCAAAGACTTGTAAAATGTAAATTAGAGTGTTAATGTATTTTATTTTAACTTGTTTGATCTAGGTAGAAGTTGGATGAGATTCAGAGAATGACTGTAGTTGTAACATATAGCAGACGATTTTCACTTATGGGACCTAATCAACATTTTGCAGTTATAGTTTTGGCCAATGCTTTTTTCTCTGTCTCCATAAGCAGAGAACAGCACACAGTTTTTTAACACTAGAAAAACAACAGAAGTTCTCATTTGAGAACAATATTAACTCTTCACTTCTCTATGCAGCAGTTTTCCAAGAGGGTTCTGAAACTCTGATGGTCCTTGACTCTCATGGTATCGTAAAGATAAAAATTATTTTTATTCAATATGAAAATGGGAAGATATTTGTCTCCTTTTTACTCTGTTGACATTTACAATGATGATGCAAAACCACCTTGGATAAAACTGCTATAGCATTAGCAAAAATTCAAGGTAGTAACAGCAAACTGTGTTTGTAGGCCTTGTTCACTGAATGTACTTGTAGGAAAGAAATCCAAGTTGTTAAAGTAGCCTGAGCCAAGGAATGCATTAATCACAATTTTGTCAAATATTTATATCTTTAAATACTTAATGTAATCTGTACAAGAGGGTAGACTTAAATGAAAAATATATTTAAATGTTATAGATTTGTCTTAAAGATATATTTAAAGGTTTTGTGATGATACAGTAGGGATAGGAAAGTAACCAGGAAAGAAAAAGCTAATTTATGACAGTTATCTTAATATAAAATAAATTTGTAATAAGAAACATATTTTCTCTGAGTAACTCAGAGAAAAGTACATTTGTTTTTATTTCTGGCTTCCCCTATGGCTCAGTGGGTAAAGAATCCACCTGTAATGCAGGAGACACAGGAAATGTTGGTTCAGTCTCTGGGTTGAGAAGATCTCCTGGAGAAGGGAATGGCTACCCACTACAGTATTCTTGCCTGGAGAATTCCATGGACAGAGGAGCATGACAGGCTACAACCCATGGGGTCACAAAGAATCAGACATGACTGAGTGACTAACACTTTCAATTTTCATTATAATTTAGCACGTTCAGCTTTTATGTAAATGTTTTCATTACCCATAATCCATCAAATTAATTTCAGAAGATACATAATTACCACTTGCTCACATAAATACAAGCTGATCCCTTCCGAGCCAATGAAAATGATTCAAGACATAATCATGCTTTTAATGTAGCTAATGACCATTCTGCTACTGTTGTTGTTGAATCACTAGGTTGTGTCTGACTCTTGGTAACCACATGGATTGCAGCAACCCAGGCTTCCTTGTCCTTCAGTATCTCCCAGAGTTTGTGCACTCATGTCCATTGAGTCAATGATGCCAACCAACCATCTTATCCTCTGTTGCCCTCTTCCCCTCCTGCCCTCAGTCTTTCCCAGCATCAGGGTCATTTCCAATGAGTCAGCTCTTCACATCAGGTGACCAAAGTATTGGAGCTTCCGCATCAGTCCTTCCCATGAATATTCAGGGTTGATTTCTTTAGGATTGACTGGTTCAATATCACTGCTGTCCATGGGACTGTCAAAGGGCATTTTCCAGCACCACAATTCGAAAGCATCAATTCTTCCATCCTCAACCATTTTATGGTCCAATACTTACATCTGTACATGATTACTTGAAAAACCGTAAGTTTGACTTGACAGACCTCTATTAGCAAAGTGACATCTCTGATTGTAGGTTTGTCAGTGCTTTACTTTCAAGGAGCAAGCGTCTTTTAATTTCATGGTGGCAGTCACTGTCCTCAGTGATTTTTACCCCAAGAAAATAAAATCTGTCACTGTTTCCATTGTTTCCCCATCAATTTGCCATGACGTGATGGGATGGGATAACATAATCTTTGTTTTTTGAATGTTGACTTTTTAAGTCAATTTTTACAATTTCCTGTTTCACTTTCACCAAGAGGTTCTTTAGTTACTCTTCATTTTCTGCCATTGATATCACTTGCATATCTGAGGTTACTGATATTTCTCCTAGCAATCTTGATTCCACCTTGTGATTCATCCAGCCAAGCATTTCACATGATGTACTCTGCATATAAATCAGATTGATTATATTCTTCACAGCCAAAGATGGAGAAGCTCTATACAGTCAGCAAAAGCAAGACTGGGAGCTGACTGTGGCTCACATCATGAATTCCTTATTGCCAAATTCAGACTTAAATTAAAGAAAGTGGGGAAAACCACTAGACTATTCAGATATGACTTAAATCAAATTCCTTATATAGTGGAAATGAGAAATAGATATAAGGGACTAGATCTGATAGACAGACTGCCTAATGAACTATGGATGAAGGTTCATGACATTGTATAGGAGACAGGGATCAAGACCATTCCCAAGAAAAAGAAATCCAAAAAGGCAAAATGGCTGTCTGAGGAGGCTTTACAAATAACTGTGAAAAGAAGAGAAGTGAAAAGCAAAGGAGAAAAGGAAAGATATAAGCATCTGAATGCAGAGTTCCAGAGAATATCAAAGAGAGATAAGAAAGCCTTTCTCAAGGATCAATGCAAAGAAATATAGGAAAACATTAGAATGGGTAAGACTAGAGATCTATTCAAGAAAATTAGAGATACCAAGGGAACATTTCATGCAAAGATGGGCTCAATAAAGTACAGAAATAGTCCATTATTTGACCTAACATAAGCAGAATATATTAAGAAGAGGTGGCAAGAATACACAGAGGAACTGTATAAAAAAGATCTTCATGACCCAGATAATCACGATGGTGTGATCACTCACCTAGAGCACAATATCCTGCAATGTGAAGTCAAGTAGGCCTTAGAAACATCACGATGAACAAAGCAAAATTCCAGCTGAGTTATTTCAAATCCTGAAGGATGATGCTGTGAAAGTGCTGCACTCAATATGTCAGCAAATTTGGAAAATTCAGCAGTGGGCACAGGACTGGAAAAGGTCAGTTTTCATTCCAATTCCAAAGAAAGGCAATGCCAAAGAATGCTCAAACTACTTCATAATTGCACTTATCTCACATACTAGTAAAGTAATGCTCAAAATTATCCAAGCCAGGCTTCAGCAATACATGAGCTGTGAAATTCCAGATGTTCAAGCTGGTTTTAGAAAAGGCAGAGGAACCAGAGATCAAATTGCCAACATCTGCTGGATCATCAAAAAAGCAAGAGAGTTCCAGAAAAAAATCTACTTCTGCTTTATTGACTATGCCAAAGCCTTTGACTGTGTGGATCACAATAAACTGTGGAAAATTCTGAAAAAGATGGGAATACCAGACCACCTGACCTGCCTCTTGAGAAATCTGTATGCAGGTCAGGAAGCAACCGTTAGAACTGGACATAGAACAACAGACTGGTTCCAAATAGGAAAAGGAGTACATCAAGGCTGTGTATTGTCACACTGCTCTTTAACTGATATGCAGAATACATCATGAGAAATGCTGGGCTGGAAGAAGCACAAACTGGAATCAAGATTGCTGGGAGAAATATCAGTAACCTCAGATATGCAGATGACACCACCCTTATGGCAGAAAATGAAGAACTAAAGAGCCTCTTGATGAAAGTGAAAGAGGAGAGTAAAAATGTTGGCTTAAAGCTCAACATTCAGAAAACTAAGATCATGGAATCCGGTCTCATCACTTCATGCAAAATAGATGGGAAGCAGTGGATCCAGCAGTGATCCAGCAGATGTTGGCAATTTGATCTCTGGTTCCTCTGCCTTTTCTAAAACCAGCTTGAACATCTGGAATTTCACAGCTCATGTATTGCTGAAGCCTGGCTTGGATAATTTTGAGCATTACTTTACTAGTATGTGAGATAAGTGCAATTATGGAAAGCCAGTGGCTGGCTTTATTTTTCTGGGCTCCAAAATCACTGCAGATGGTGATTGCAGCTGTGAAATGAAAAGATGCTTAAGCCTTGGAAGGAAAGTTATGACCAAACTAGACAGCATATTAAAAAGCAGAGACATTGCTTTATCAGCAAAGGACCCCCTAGTTAAAACTATGTTTTTTCCAATAGTCATGTATGGATATGAGAGTTGATTTATAAAGAAGCTGAGCATTGAAGAATTGATGCTTTTGAACTGTGGTGTTGGAGAAAACTCTTGAGAGTCCCTCGGACTGCATGGAGATTCAACCAGTCTATCCTAAAGGAAATCAGTCCTGGGTGTTCATTGGAAGGACTGATGTTGAAATGGAGGCTCCAATACTTTGGCCGCCTGGGGCAAAGTACTGACTCATTTGAAAAGACCCTGATGCTCGGAAAGATTGAGGGCAGGAAAAAGGGATGATGGAGGATGAGATGGTTGGATGGCATCACCGACTCAATAGACATGAGTTTGGCTGAACTCCGCCAGTTGGTGATGGACAGGGATCCCTGGCGTGCTGTGGTTCATTGGGTCACAAAGAGTCGGGCATGACTGAGTACTGAACTTAACTGAACTGAACTCTGCATATTAGTTAAACAAGCAGAATGACAATGTACCTTGCTGTACTCCTTTCCCAGTTTTGAACCAGTTTTTTCTTCCAT
The DNA here is from genome assembly GCF_042477335.2 of Ovis canadensis. Taxonomy (NCBI): domain Eukaryota; kingdom Metazoa; phylum Chordata; class Mammalia; order Artiodactyla; family Bovidae; genus Ovis; species Ovis canadensis. The sequence continues at coordinate 18,482,908 of NC_091266.1, forward strand.
GTCTGATTCTAACAGTTGCATCTTGCCTTTCGTACATGTTTCTCAGGAGACAGGTAAGGTAGTCTGGTATTCCAATCTTTTTAAGAATTTACAAAAACTTGTGATCCACACAGTTAAAGGCTTTAGCATGGTCAATGAGGCAGACAAAACCTTGTGTGCAACAGGGCCCAGGGAAAAGGGGCAATGACCCCACAAAAATCTAAGCCAGACTTGCCTGTGAGTGTTTGGGAGTCTCCAGCCAAGGCATGAGTCAACAGTTGCCTGCTGCAGGGTCAGGGGCACTGGCAGCAGCAGTCCTGGGAGGCTCAGTATGTTGGCATAAGTCCATCTGAAGGGAGTCACTATTAGCCCTACCATAGGGACTGCAGACTCAGGACTGGGCTACATCATGCCAAACTACATGGAGGGAGAACAGCCCCACCCACTATCAGAAACTTGGATTATACATTTACTGAGCACCACCCTGCTCATCAGAGCAAAACCCAGGTTCCCCCTCAGCCAGTCCCTCCAATTAGAAAGTTTGCACAAGCCTCTTAGCCACATCCATCAGAGCACAGATAGAATGAAAATCACAATCACAGAAAAATAACCAAAACTGATCACATGGATCACAGCCTTGTATAACTTAGTGAAACTATGAACTATGCCATACAGGGCCACCTAAGACAGATAGGTCATTGTGGAGAGATCTGACAAAACATGGCCCACTGAAGAAGGGAATGGCAAACCGATTCAGCATTCTTGTCTCAAAAACCCCATTGCCAGTATTCTGCTATTGGCAGAATTCAAAATCTGTGATATTGTCTTGAGAATATTTAGCAAAAAATACTAATGAAATACAAACTGCTAACCTACATTTTAACTTTAACAACCTGGCGTTGTAAAGATTCTTAAATATGGATTATCTGGTTAATTTTATGGTTAATTTGGTAGATGGCACTTCTGAAATAAAATGACCTGAACGCTTTGGCTAGAAATTCAATTAGAAATGATGATTCCTGTGCTTGCTTCTTCAGTATCTATTTAAAGAAGTGACTACTCCTTATGTTTGCCATTATCATCCCTCTTTATTATATAATGTGTAGATAGTATTTAAAATTTCACAATATGCCTTTATCTTAATTAATGTAAATAGCTAAATGACAAGGATAGCAAGGCAGAAACTGCATCCTCTATGTTTCCATATGAAAGAATTGTTACTCACAAAATTTGATTGTCCAGCATCCAAGAACTGATCAATATTAATGCTACAAGTTAAACCCAAGCTTTCCAAAATGTATGCATTCATTTCTATAAATTCTCTCAATGGTCAGAAGATGCACACTTCATAATTCAAAGAGATGGCATAAACAATAAAAATATATATTTTTTGTAATCCAAAGAGGGATTTTGAAAACAATGAAAACTGGATGTTAAACCCATCAGCTCAGAAAAGCAAAAACATAAATGTATTTCTCATGTTGTTTTATATTTTAAAACATGGATCAATTTCCCCTCCAATAAAAATAATCACTGTTTTAGGTTAAAAAAGAGAAAATGAAGACAATTCTACAATGATTACTACTAGAAAAGATTAACTTTGAGTTTCTGTCCAAAATTCAATCTATTGACTTGTGATTGTACAGCTTACAGAGAAATTGGGAAATCAGATTTTTTTTTCCTTTTCAAAGCCAGATGCCTGAAGTAGAAAGTATTAATAAGTATACAAATCTCATTCTAAAATCTCTTCTCTGTCTGGAAGTGCAAAATGTCTACCTCTGTCACCAATCTTCAAGAGTGTCTTCAACAATGTCCCTTCTATGCTTTATCTCTCTGAGCTCTTTTCAGTGTGTCCTTTCAGGCTTTCTGGGACTCTTCCAGAGAGTGGTGTAGGTACATGAAACTTACAGGTCACATTTCCATCATTAGGAATGCTTGTTTAATAGTCAAGATTTGATACTCCCAAAATAATTCTTGTCGATTTAGAGACTGATGATCTTATTTCAAGCAAAAATTTTGAGCATTTACAAACAGAAATGGAAAGGAGGAAGGAAGGAGGGATAGAAGTAAGGATAATAAAAATAAACTGCATCCTAGATTATATATAAAGTATATAGAAAAATTAAGGGTATGTTTGCTAAAGAGTTTCTATGCTATATTGTGGGCACAAACAACTCTGATCATCAAAGGTATTCAGTTTTGTTTTTCTCTTCAGTTCCATAAAGTGTGTATAATTTATTTTAAAAAGAAATCAGAGTACATACCTATTAGAATGGCAAAAATCCAAAACAATGTTAATACCAAATGCTGATGAAGATGTGAAGCAAAATGAACTCATTCTTTGCCAGTGGTAGTACAAAATGGAACAGCCACTTTGAAAGATGATTTGAAAGTTTCTTACAAGAGTAAATATTCTCTTGCTATACAATCTAGCAACTGTGCTATTTGGTATTTTCCCCAAAAAGCTGAAAACTTATATCCATACAAAAATTCTGTACATGTATTATTATATCACTCTCAGAGCCTACTCAAACTCATGTCCATTGCGTTGGTGATGCCATCCAACCATCTCATCCTCTGTCGTCCCCTTCTCCTCCCCGCTTCAATCTTTCCCAGCATCAGGGTCTTTTACAATGAGTCAGTTGTTTGCATCAGGTGACCAAAATACTGGCGTTTCAACTTCAGCATCAGTCCTTCCAATGAATGTTCAGAACTGATTTCCTTTAGGATGGACTGGTTGGACCTCCTTGCTGTCCAAGGGACTCTTAAGAGTCTTCTCCAACACCACAATTCAAAAGCATCAATTCTTCAGCACTCAGCTTTCTTTATAGTCCAACTCTCACATCCATATATGACCACTGGAAAAACCATAGCCTTGACTAGACGGACCTTTGTTGGCAAAGTAATGTCTCTGCTTTTTAATATGCTGTCTAGGTTGGTCACAGCTTTTCTTGTAAGGAGCAAGCGTCTTTTAATTTCATGGCTGCAGTCACCATCTGCAGTGATTTTGAACTCCCCAAAATAAAGTCTGTAACTTTTTCCATTGTTTCCCCACCTGTTTGCCTGAAGTGATGGGACAGGATGCCATGATCTTTTCCGAATGTTGACTTTTAAGCCAACTTTTTCACTCTCCTCTTTCAATTTCATCGAAAAGCTGTTTAGTTCTTTGCTTTCTGCCATAAGGGACATTTTTGTCTAATCCAAGGTCAGAATATTTCTACTCCATTGTTTAAAGCTTTTAAAAAAAGTAGTCTTATGGGACTACTTTTATGATTTTAATTATATCATTGTACAAAAAGTTTTTCAGAAATACATTCAAGTAACATTCTATAAATTTGTTTATTCTGTAAACTCATATATTGCTAAAAATCATAATTGCCAATTTATTCTATTCTTCTTGCATTTAATCATTAGAAGTTAAAATATAGTCTGTAAAGTATAAGAATGTCTAGACTGTTAAAGACATCAGCACAAAGTGTTTACCAACTATAATTACTGTGACTGTACTTATGATTTTAGTTACAATTCTTTTTCTTTCCTTTCTTAAATAGACTATAATTATTCTTGTCAAGTCTGTGTGATTATATTCTTGAAAATGTTAGTTTGCCACTGGACCAAGCTATATTTTTAACGCTCATTTGAAATACAGATATAGAACATTGACTACATAAAAACAATATCCTCTAAATTGTTCTCCTCATTTAGTTCTTTAATAATTTCATTTTTAAAATATTATTCTTAAGCAGAATAACCATTTATTGTTCGCTCATCACTACCATGCTACTAAGCTAACAAAAGAAGTTAAATTGGCTAAGAAATTGTATAAAAAATCAACAGGATGTGTAAATGACCATACTGCTTTGAATATTTCTCTACCCAATCTAGTGTTTAGCTATGGATTTTCAGATTATTGAATAAAGCCTAATCAATAATTTTGATAATGTAAAAATAAATCAACTTACTATTTCTATTTAATATCTTCTTAATATTTTCCTTTACAAACCTTAATTTTAGAAATCGCCTAAAGCTTCCTGTTTATCTTTAGCACATAGTTTTGACAACTTGAAAAAAATTAGATTTTTTATAAATTTGGTAGAAAGATTTATATACATGGGTACTAGATATATATTTTATCTATATTTATGTATATGTGTCTGTAATAGATATATATTTACATATATGTGCACTAAAAATATTTTTCTCTAATGCAACAACAAAAAGATGATTGTTATTCATTCTTAAATTATAATAGCAACACACAATATGGATGTCACTGTTATATAGACAGAAAGACTTGGGATCAAAATAGAAATAAAATTTATTGTTTGTATTCACGGATATTTCAAATTTAAAGGTCGTTAGAATTTATGTCATTACTTAAACTCTTTGAAAAATCTATAGTATACAAGAAAAAAAATTATTTTTAACTTTGGTATGAACCATAACTTTGTTGTAAGGAAAGAAAATCCAAATATCTTTGTGAAATTATCTTTAGAGTGACCTAAGTGCACGCGGCGGCGGCAGCGGTGGCGGTGTGCAGTGGCGGTGGTGTGCGGCACCCAGCGAATTTAAGCACAGGCAGCGGTGGCGGCACCGGCTCACTTAAGCATGGCGGAGAGCTACCCCAAGTCCAGGTCAGGAGCAGCGGCCTAGAGTGCCAGGCTGTGACGGCGCAGGACGGCTGAGAGGAGCTACCTCACGTTTGAGGCCAGGGGTGACGACTGAGAGGAGATACCCCATGTCCAAAGCCTCGGGCGGCATCCGAGGCCAGAGGCGGCGGCTGGGAGGAGCAACCCCACACCAGGAGTGGTGGCTGTGAGAGTGCAGGAGGGCCTAGAGGAGCCATTCCATGTTGAAGGTCAGGAAGGGCGGCAGGAGGAGATACCCCTCATCCAAGGTAAGGAGCACTGGCTGTGCTTTGCTGGAGCAGCAGTGAAGAGATACCCCATGCCCAAGGTAAGAGAAGCCAAGTAAGATGGTAGGTGTTGCAAGAGGGCATGAGAGGGCAGACACACTGAAACCATACTCACAGAAAACTAGTCAATCTAATCACACTAGGACCACAGCCTTGTCTAACTCAATGAAACCAAGCCATGCCTGCGGGGCCACCCAAGACGGGTGGGTCATGGTGGAGAGGTCTGACAGAATGTGGTCCACTGGAGAAGGGAATGGCAAACCACTTCAGTATTCTTGCCTTGAGAACCCCATGAACAGTATGAAAAGGCAAAATGATAGTATACTGAAAGAGGAACTCCACAGGTCAGTAGGAGCCTAATATGCTACTGGAGGTCAGTGGAGAAATAACTCCAGGAAGAATGAAGGGATGGAGCCAAAGCAAAAACAATACCCAGCTGTGGATGTGACTGGTGATAGAAGCAAGGTCCAATGCTGTAAGAGCAATATTTCGTAGGAACCTAGAATGTCAGGTCCACGAATCAAGGCAAACTGGAAGTGGTCAAACAGGAGATGGCAAGAGTGAATGTCGACATTCTAGGAATCAGCAAAGTAAAACGGACTGGAAAGGGTGAATTTAACTCAGATGACCATTATATCTAGTACTGCGGGCAGGAATCCCTCAGAAGAAATGGAGTAGCCATCATGGTCAACAAAAGAGTCCAAAATGCAGTACTTGGATGCAATCTCAGAAATGACAGAATGATCTCTGTTTGTTTCCAAGGCAAACTATTCAATATCACAGTAATCCAAGTCTATGCCCCAACCAGTAACTCTGAAGAAGCTGAAATTCAATGGTTCTATGAAGATCTACAAGACCTTTTAGAACTAACACCCAAAAAAGATGTCCTTTTCATTATAGGGGACTGGAATGCAAAAGTAGGAAGTCAGGAAACACCTGGAATAACAGGCAAATTTGGCCTTGGAATGCGGAATGAAGCAGGGCAAAGACTAATAGAGTTTTGCCAAGAAAATACACTGGTCATAGCAAACACCCTCTTCCAACAACACAAGAGAAGACTCTACACATGGACATCACCAGATGATCAGCACTGAAATCAGATTGATTATATTCTCTGCAGCGAAAGATGGAGAAGCTCTATACAGTCAACAAAAAGAAGACCAGGAGCTGACTGCGGCTCAGATAATGAATTCCTTATTACCAAATTCAAACTGAAATTGAAGAAATCAGGGAAAACTGCTAGACCATTCAGGTATGACCTAAATCAAATCCCTTATAATTATACAGTGGAAGTGAGAAATAGATTGAAGGGCCTAGATCTGATAGATAGAGTGCCAGATGAACTATGGAATGAGGTTCATGACATTTTACAGGAGATAGGGATCAAGACCATCCCCATGGAAAAGAAATGCAAAAAAGCAAAATGGCTGTCTGGGGAGGCCTTACAAATAGCTGTGAAAAGAAGAGAAGTGAAAAGCCAAGGAGAAAAGGAAAGATATAAGCATCTGAATGCAGAGTTCCAAAGAATAGCAAGAAGAGATAAGAAAGCCTTCTTCAGAGATCAATGCAAAGAAATAGAGGAAAAGAACAGAATGGGAAAGACGAGATCTCTTCAAGAAAATTAGAGATACCAAGGGAACATTTCATGCAAAGATGGGCTCGATAAAGGACACAGAAGCTATTAAGAAGAGATGGCAAGAATACATGGAAGAACTGTACAAAAAAGATCTTCACGCCCTGGATGATCATGATGGTGTGATCTCTAATGTACAGCCAGACATCCTGGAATGTGAAGTCAAGTGGGCCTTAGAAAGCATCACTATGAACAAAGCTAGTGGAGGTGATGGAATTCCAGTTGAGCTATTTCAAATCCTGAAAGATGATGCTGTGAAAGTGCTGCACTCAATATGCCAGCACATTTGGAAAACTCAGCAGTGGCCACAGGACTGGAAAATGTGTTTTCATTCCAATTCCAAAGAAAGGCAATGCAAAACAAAGCTCAAACTACCGCACAATTGCACTCATCTCACATGCTACTAAAGTAATGCTCAATATGCTCCAAGCCAGCCTTCAACAGTATGTGAACCATGAACTCCCTGATGTTCAAGCTGGTTTTAGAAAAGGCAGAGGAACCAGAGATCAAATTGCCAACATCTGCTGGATCATGGAAAAAGCAAGAGAGTTCCAGAAAAACATCTATTTCTGCTTTATTGACTATGCCGAAGCCTTTGACTGTGTAGATCACAATAAACTGTGGCAAATTCTGAAAGAGATGGGAATACCAAACTACTTGAAAAATAACCTGCCTCTTGAAAAATCTGTATGCAGGCCAGGAAACAACAGTTAGAACTGGACATGAAACAACAGACTGGTTCCAAATAGGAAACGGAGTATGTCAAGGCTGTATATCGTCACCTTGCTTATTTAACTTTTATGCAGAGTCCATCATGAGAAACGCTGGACTGGAAGAAACACAAGCTGGAATCAAGATTGCTGGGAGAAATATCAATAACCTCAGATATGCAGATGACACCACCCTTATGGCAGAAAGTCAAGAGGAACTAAAGCCTCTTCATGAAAGCAAAAGAAGAGAGTGAATAACTTGGCTTAAAGCTCAACATTCATAAAACGAAGATCATGGCATCTGGTCCCATCACTTCATGGGAAATAGATGGGGAAACAGTGGAAACAGTGTCAGACTTTATTTTTGGGGGCTCCAAAATCACTGCAGATGGTGACTGCAGCCATGAAATTAAAAGACGCTCACTCCTTGGAAGAAAAGTTATGACCAACCTAGATAGTATATTCAAAAGCAGAGACATTACTTTGCTGACTAAGGTCTGTCTAGTCAAGGCTATGGTTTTTCCAGTAGTCATGTATGGATGTGAGAGTTGGACTGTGAAGAAGGCTGAGCGCTGAAGAATTGATGCTTTTGAACTGTGATGTTGGAGAAGACTCTTGAGAGTCCCTTGGACTGCAAGGAGATCCAACCAGTCCATTCTGAAGGAGATCAGCCCTGAGATTTCTTTGGAAGGAATGATGCTAAAGCTGAAACTCCAGTTCTTTGGCCACCTCATGCGAAGAGTTAACTTATTGGAAAAGACTTTGATGCTTGGAGGAATTGGGGGCAGGAGAAGAACGGGACGACAGAGGATGAGATGGCTGGATGGCATCACTGACTCGATGGACGCTAGTGTGAGTGAACTCCGGGAGTTGGTGATGGACAGGGAGGCCTGGCGTGCTGCAATTCATGGGGTCGCAAAGTGTCGGACACGATTGAGTGACTGAGCTGAACTGAACTGAACATGTGCGATTTGAATGTGTTTAATATTTATAGCAGTAACCTATTTACAATGTTGATGCCCTTTTTAACAAAAAATAGAATCTAGATTTAATGTATGTTGTACAAATGCACATATTGAAAATAATTTATATTACTTTTCTTGTTAAAAACAATGACACACAATAAATTGTCCTTGTTTATTAGGAAAAAAGCATTCTTAATATATCATTTAAAAGTTCAATGTGTTAACACTGAAGTCTATGTAAATAATAGTTATGACATGAAACTTGTATATATTTAGTCAACAATGGTATATAGTTATTTGAATATATGGTCAATATATTTTTAAATAAAGTATCCTCTTCCCATGCTCTTACCAAACATTAAGAAATGATATGATAGTTTATAAAACATTTAAGTATAGCTTATCAAATTTGGTTTCATTCTTTCTTTTTGTAAATAGGTAATGAGCGACAATATCACCATACTTTAAATTTTTAATTTTGTTTTTCTTTTTTCCCTACTATTTTTATGACAAATGTTGACTATATGAAAAAGTAACAGAATCACACAATAAGCATCTAGATCCTTTATCGAAATTAACCAGTTGTTAATCATGTTCCACATTTACTATCTTTTTTGAAATCCATCTACTTATCTACCTGCCTTATTACCTGTCTACCTATCAATCTACACTGTTTAAAAGTAAATTTCAATTAAAATAAATAAATTTATATTAAAAAAATCTCATTTCTAGTATAGTGGCATTTGGCAGACACAATGAACTTTCATCAGGGTATGCTTAATAAAATATTTCTTAAGATCTGGTCAGCTCCTTTTTTTCTTTCTTAAGATCTGGTCAGCTGCTTTTTTTTTTTTTTTTTTTTTTACAGTAACCTTTTCAACAAACCATTGGGTATCCATACGGAAAAAATAAAAACATAAACTTTGATCCAATGACACACTTATGAAAATTAATGAAGTGTAAAACTGATAAATGTTTGTGGGCTCAAATATAAAATCTAAAGCTATAAAACTTATAGAATATATCGGAACAATATCTGCATGTCTATAAGGCAGGTACTTTGCTTAAATAGAAAACCAAAGCCATGACCAATAGTAGGACAAATTTATACATTAGACTTCATTGAAATTTAAAACATCTGATCTTCAAAAACTCTTAATTAAATCTAAACATAAGCCATAGATTGGAATAAGACATTTGCAAATTTTATTTCTGATAAAGTAGTTTTGTCTTGATAATATAAAGAACTTCGTAAACTCAGTAAGAGGAAAACAAACTATTGGATAAATAATGGATATTAAATAGATACTTCATTAAAGAGGATATATGGGTGGAAATAAATATCCTCAGGCATCCTTATTTATTTGGAAAGAGCAAATTAAGTCCACTGGAGTGGGTTGCCATTCCATTCTCCAGGAGATCTTCCGGACCCAAAGATTGAACTCCGGTCTCCTGCATTGTAGGCAGACGCTTTACCGTCTGAGCCACCAGGGAAGTCCCACAATGGAATAGTACCACACAAATATAGGAATAACCAAAATTAAGAAAACTGACCATATCAAATGTTAAGTAAAATACAGAGGACTGCAAAGTTTACAGTCACTGAGATTGTAATATGATTCAGTTATGACAGTACCTCAAAGAAATAAACATATTTACAATATGACCCAGATATTTCATTCCAAAGAATTTAACCAAAAGAATAACCATCAGTGGCAATATGAATCAATTAAACTGTAAAATGGTGCAAATGCTATGGAAAACAACATGGAGGTTTCTCAAAACATAAAACTAGAACTGCCATATAATCCATTATTCTGGGTCTATATCCAAAAGAATAGAAGGTTTTATCTCTAAGAACTTTTTGCACATCCATATTTATTGTGGCACTATTCACAGCCGCCAAGAGGTAGAAACAACCCAAATGTCCATCTAGGGATGACTGTAAAACAAAGATTGTATATATATCCAATGGAGTGTTATTCAACCTTATAAGAGGAAATTTTGTCACAGATACAACATGGATGAACCTTGAAGTAATTACATCAAGTGAAATAAACCAGTCACGAAAGACAAATACAAGTCTGCTTAAATGAAGCATCTAATGTGGATTCAAATAAATAGACAGTAAAATGGTGATTCCAGGGGGTGTGGGGGAAGGAGAAAACAGAGTTTTTGTTTAATGGGTATAGAGTAGCACTACTGAATGATACACTGTAAAATGATTAAGGTCGTAAGCTTTATATTATGATTTTACCACAATTTTTAAAAGGCAGAGCACTACCAGCACTCCAGCAGTTTTCTTATACCCATCCTGGTCAACATCTTACATCTAAGATGAATATATTTTTATCTTATTTCTTACACTGTGATTTATGAAGTTAATTTTTTCCTTTTTATAATGGGACTGTACATGATGCACTTTGAGTATAAATATAATCATACAGTATTTTTTAACATAAACATTTTAGGTCATCGTTTTGTGAGCTGTTCTTGAAAGTAAATGATAGTGCTTTCATTTTCTTTGACATATAGCAACACTATTCAATAGGACTTTTTCCATTAATAAACATTTTCTGTGTGAACACTGTCCAGTGTGGTAGCTACTAGATGCTTGTTGCTGTTGAATGCTTGAAGCATAGACACTATACAGGATAACTTAAGTTTTAATTTTATTTAGTTTTAATTACTTTAAATTTAAGTAGCTCCATATGATTAATGATTACTGTATTTGACCATATATTTGTTAAATTCCATTTTAATGAATATGCCTAAATATTTAGCTATTTTTGTAGATATGCTTTTAAAAATTTTATTGGGGTATAATTGATTTACAATGTTGTGTTAGTTTCAGATGTATAACATAGTGAATCAGTTATACACACACACACACACACACACACACACACACACACACACACACATATCCAGTCCTATTTAGATTTTTTTCCCAAACAGGCCATTACAGAGTACTGAGTAGAGTTCCTTGTGCTATACAGTAGGTCCTTATTAGTTATCTGTTTTATACATAGTAGTATGTATATGTCAGTTCCAGTGTTTTAGACTGCTTCTGCTTTTAGCCAATATGAATAATGTAAATATGAATGTCAGTGTACACGTTTTACATGAACGTGTGCCTTTGTTTCTGTTACATGTTTTGAAATATATTTTTTTGCAGCTTCATGAGATTATGCTAATTTCCAAAATGTTTTAAAAATTTACACAGCCATCAGCAACGTCTATGCCCCAGTTGCTTCACGTCAATGTTAAAGTTTGTCTTTGACAAACATTGCCTATTTGTTTAATTTTAGTCATTCTTCTAGGTAATGCATATCATATTGTATATATTGTATAGTTAAAATGTTTTCTGTGTGGCACTTGGTTATGCTGATAATGAAGTTATTGAGTTTCTCAAGTGTGAATGTTATACCATTTTAGCTTTACTCTTAAATTGACAAATACTGATTTTTCATTTCTTTTTAATAATTCTTTTAGTAGTTCTGTGTATTGTATGATTACCTAAATTATCTTTCTCAAAAATATTTTAAAGTTCATATTCTCATTATATTTTTATTATTAACTGAAGAATGTGTCATTTTCATTTTTTTGTCATTTTCATTTGATTCTTTCTGAGGTCTTTACAGCTTACTGTCATATTTGAAAATGTAATAATTACAAAGGTCCTTTAAATAATTTATACATTCTTCTCTGCTTTGACTGAGGCCCTAGTTCTCTCTATTATTATAAATGGCAAGAAAATGTAAATAATTGGGAACATAGCATGTATAATTTGTCAACCTTTTCAAGATCAAGAACACAGCCCAGAAGACCAATTTCTTTTCATCATTCTGTATGCCCGTTGGTGTCAATTCTTTATTTTTATCACAAATGTATCTGAGTCATCACAAGACATTTTGATTTGAATATTTATTTTTTCATCTTGTATTTATTGGCAACTATTGAAAATAATTCAAAATAGGTCATAATTGGAAACCAGCTTCTAGTAACTTTATGTCTGATTTGGTAGCAAATAAATATCCACAGCAATAATGACATAAGAAAATCAGCAGCAGTACATGCGATTGAAGATCAAAGGAAAGAGAATTGTCTGTTTAGTATAATAACATTAGCAAGTTAGGGATAATAAAGACACTCATCATTCAATGGTATTGTGAGGATTAAATGCATGATAAGCGCTTAAAACTGTGCCTGGTACACAGTAAAATAAATAAATAAATATATATATATGTATATATATAAATCTTTACTCTTTTTAATTTTAATTTTTATTTTTTTGGGGGGGGGGGGCATATGGCATGTAGGATCTTAGTTCCTGACCAGGGATTGAATCCATGCTCCCTGCAGTGGAAATGCAGTCTTAGTCACTGGGTCACCAGGGAATTCCATTTACCATAATTAAAAAAAAAATACTAATCTGTATAACATTAGTACCAACAACATTAATATTGCAATGTTTATATTTGAATTTTTTTGTGGGATTTGATAGTTGTATTAGTCTGTTTGGGCAGCAGTAACAAAATACCATAGACAAGGTAGCTTAACAGAAATTTCTCACAGTTCTGAAGGCTGAAAATCTGAGATCAGGGTGCTAACAGCTCTCTTCCTACCTTACCAACGACTGTCCCTAGTCTTCCCTCACATGGCAGAGAAAAGTAGAGAGTGAGCAAACTCTCAGGTCTCTCTTCTGATAAAGGGCACTAATACCAGCATGAAAGCTCCACTCTCATGACCTCATTTAACCTAATTACCTCCCAAAGGCCCCATTTCCAAATATCATTATCCTGGTGGTTTAGAACTTTAATATGAATTTGGAGGTGAGGCACACAATTCAGGCCATTGCAGTAGTTGATAAAATTTAGAATTTGACTGATGGAATGTGGGAATGAAAGAAACGCTCTAGTAAAAGAATGAAGTATGAAGATAGAAACAAAGTAGTTTTTGTCCCGGAAAATGCTGCACAACAGTCTTACATTTCCCTTACAATTGATATTAAAAGCAATATTAGAAATACTTATAACCATAATAACAATACCAATTTGTATTTACCAAGTAACTACTAATTACATGTGACCAAGGGGACCTTAACATTTGCCTTCAGTTCAGTTCAGTCACTCAGTCGTGTCCTACTCTTTGCGACCCCATGAATCGCAGCATGCCAGGCCTCCCTGTTCATCACCAACTCCTGGAGTTCACTCAAATCCATGTCCATCGAGTCGGTAATGCCATCCAGCCATCTCATCCTCTGTCGTCCCCTTCTCCTCCTGCCCCCCCCTTCTCCTCCTGCCCCCAATCCCTCCCAGGATCAAAGTCTTTTCCAATGAGTCAGTTCTTCGCATGAAGTGTCCAAAGTAATGGAGTTTCAGCCTTAGCATCGTTCCTTCCAAAGAACACCCAGGACTGATCTCCTTTAGAGTGGACTGGTTGGATCTCCTTGCAGTCCAAGGGACTCTCAAGAGTCTTCTCCAACACCACAGTTCAAAGTAATCAATTCTTCAGCCCTCAGCTTTCTTCACAGTCCCACTCTCACATCCATACATGACCACTGGAAAAACCATAGCCTTGACTAGACGGACCTTTGTTGGCAAAGTAATGTCTCTGCTTTTGAATATGCTATCTAGGTTGCTCATAACTTTCCTTCCAAGGAGTAAGTGTCTTTTAATTTCATGGCCGCAATCACAATCTGCATTGATTTGCCTTATTTTCACTAAATTTCAAACAGATTTCTTCTTTCCTCTAGCCCCTGGATTCTCTCTCATTCTAGCCATTATAGAATCCAGATGTTCTAACCCGTGAGGTACCTCTCATCACTTTTCTGAGAGTATTTACTTTAGAGAACTTGTGAACTCTTTCTCTACCCCTTCAAGAAGTTTTCTTTCTTTCTTTCTTTCTTTTTTTTTTTTTTTAAGCTTCTTGCAGTTTTACAACCTAGAGCTATCTTTCTCAAGGACCTGGGAGCTATCTGTTTGAAATCAAATCATCAAGGAGGATAACAACCTTTTCTCCCAATTTCTGTGAAAGAAAAGGATCTTAATTTCAGTAAAAGTCTTGCTGAAAGTAAAACAACCTTCAATGGTAAAACCACCTTCACCCAAGAAAATGCAAGATTTCTTTTTCCTTTGAAGCCAATTAGTAAACACAAGAGTCTGACACGACTGAGCGGCTTCACTTTCACTTTTCACTCTCATACACTGGAGAAGGAAATGGCAACCCTCTCCAGGGTTCTTGCCTGGAGAATCCCAGGGGCGGGGGAGCCTGCTGTCTATGGGGTCACAGAGAGTCGGACACCATTGAAGTGACTTAGCAGCAGCAGTAGCAGGAAACACAAACTGACTGTGATTCCCTACTCCTCAACTCTTTAAAACATCCCACCCTTTATTTAAGGGGAGTTAAGTTCAGACTCCAATTTGGACTCTCTTCCCTATTGTAATAACCCTGGTCACTGTACTATTTTATTTACACATTCAGTTCAGTTCAGTTCAGTCACTCAGCCGCGTCCGACTCTTTGTGACCCCATGAATCACAGCACGCCAGGCATCCCTGTCCATCACCAACTCCCAGAATTCACTCAGACTCATGTCCATCGAGTCAGTGATGCCATCCAGCCATCTCATCCTCTGTCGTCCCCTTCTCCCTGTCCCCAATCCCTCCCAGATCAGAGTCTTTTCCAGTGAGTCAACTCTTCGCATGAGGTGGCCAAAGTACTGGAGTTTCAGCTTCAGCATCATTATCTCCAAAGAAATCCCAGGGTTGATCTCCTTCAGAATGGACTGGTTGGATCTCCTTGAGGTCCAAGGGATCTCAAGAGTCTTCTCCAACACCACAGTTCAAAAGCATCAATTCTTCAGTGCTTAGCCTTCTTCACAATCCAACTCTCACATCCATACATAACCACTGGAAAAACCATAGCCTTGACTCAACAGACCTTTGTTGGCAAAGTAATGTCTCTGCTTTTCAATATGCTATCTAGGTTGGTCATAACTTTCCTTCCAAGGAGTAAGTGTCTTTTAATTTCATGGCTGCAGTCACCATCTGCAGTGATTTTGGAGCCCAAAAATATAAAGTTTGACACTGTTTCCACTGTTTCCCCATCTATTTCCCATGAAGTGATGGGACCGGATGCCATGATCTTCGTTTTCTGAAGGTTGAGTTTCAAGCCAACTTTTTCACTCTCCTCTTTCACTTTCATCAAGAGGCTTTTTAGTTCCTCTTCACTTTCTGCCATAAGGGTGGTGTCATCTGCATATCTAAGGTCATTGGTATTTCTCCTGGCAATCTTGATTCCAGTTTGTGTTTCTTCCAGCCCAGCGTTTCTCATGATGTACTCTGCATAGAATTAAATAAGCAGGGTGACAATATACAGCCTTGAGATACTCCTTTTCCTATTTGGAACCAGTCTGTTTTTCCATGTCCAGTTCTAACTGCTGCTTCCTGACCTGCATATAGTAGTCTATTATATAGTCATCTTAACAGTCTTGAGAATTAATAACTTTTATTATTACCATTTATAATATGGGGGACATGGAGGTATATGAATAGAAATTATGGAAATTGCCCAAAGAAAGCCATATATAAAAGATGAAGCCAGCTTTTGGCTCACAACAAATTAACTCTACTGACTAAACTATCACTCTTTTTTCTTCCTTTTTGGTCATTAGTTTGTGCTATAAGAAGAGAAATGACAAGGATAATTGTTCAAAGTTTTTTTTTTTTTTTTTTTAATTCTACCACTAATTTGCCAGTTACCTTCACTTTTCTTCCCAAACTTCTACCCACATGTTAACTTCATAATTGTGCCTATTCAGCTTTTTAGGTTCAGTCATCATGGGAAAAACCCTCATTTCTAACAGTGTAAATCTTCTACTTCCTTGCACAAAGTATGTCAACATTCTCCACAGAATTGCAAGCTGTCTACACAATAACAACCTATATATTTAGGTTAAGATAATGACAGCTATATCTCTGATAATCTCTTTTACTCATGTCTAATAAGACATGAGTTGTGTTTTAGCTGTGTGTGTGTATATGTGTGTGTTTAGCATATAATCTTTTCATTTTTTGAAAAAAAAGTGAGACAGGATTAGATGGAATATTTTTTAACACTTATTCACTTAACTGGGCCTCATGCACAAGTACTGCTATCATGTAATTGATACACATTTGCAAGAAATATATTTTTATTATTTTACTTCTTATATCAGAGGAGAGAGAATGTTGCATTTATAGAGAATAATGATTTGGTTGTGAAATGTAAGTGAACATTAAATGAAAGATAGATGGTCAGGTGTTAAATTAAAATTGAATCAGATATTCTGTTCTTTGGTAAATTAATTCTGACATTTGAGAATAGTTGTTGGTCCAGTATCATAGGCAACACAAGTATCTGATATAAGTAATCACAGCAAATAAATAATTTTAAGCTTATATCAAAACATACTAAGCAGAATAAACATTTGAAATAAGTAGCATTCATAACTAAACTTATTTAGATACGTGAGGTAAACTATGTATGTTGGATTTGTGAGTCAAATGACAGTTTTGCTCCTTTGTTATTACATATGCTTATTTAAAAATTTTGAAAGATAAAAATTTGAGTTTTCTTAAAGACTTAGTACACTTAAAGATGTTATTGTATGGATCACTTTTGAGTTATTTGCAGGAGAATGTGATCTTTGTCTTTTAAAGTAAAAGATAAAAAAGGAATATATAATATTTTACAAGGTATTTTGTTTTATACTCCACTGCTTTTGACTACTGAGCACTATTTCAGTTCAGTTCAACCTGTCAGTGGTGTCCAACCCTTTGTGACCCCATGAATCGCAGCACACCAGGCCTCCCTGTCCATCACCATCTCCCGGGGTTCACTCAAACTCACATCCATTGAGTCGGTGATGCCATCCAGCCATCTCATCCTCTATCATCCCCTTTTCCTACTTCCCCCAATCCCTCCCAACACCAGAGGCTTTTCCAATGAGTTAACCCTTCACATGAGGTGGCCAAAGTAATGGAGTTTCAGCCATAGCATTATTCCTTCCAAAGAACACCCAGGACTGATCTCCTTTAGAATGGACTGGTTGGATCTCCTTGCAGTCCAAGGGACTCTCAAGAGTCGTCTCCAACACCACAGTTCAAAAGCATCAATTCTTCGGTGCTCAGCTTTCTTCACAGTCCAACTCTCACATCCATACATGACATCTGGTCCCATCACTTCATGGGAAATGGAGAAACAGTGGAAACAGTGTCAGACTTTATTTTTTGGGGGTTCCAAAATCACTGCAGATGGTGACTCCAGCCATGAAATTAAAAGATGCTTACTCCTTGCAAGAAAAGTTATGACCAACCTAGATAACATGTTGAAAAGCAGAGACATTACTTTGGCAATAAAGGTAAGTCTAGTCAAGGCAATGTTTTTTTTTTTTTTTTTTCCAGTGGCCATGTATGGATGTGAGAGTTGGAATGTGAAGAAAGCTGAGCCAGGCTGTGATGGCACAGGAATGGCCAAGAGGAGCTACACCACATCCGAGATCAGGGGTGGCGGCCAGGAGGAGCTACCCCATGCACGAGGCCAGGGGCAGCGGATGGGAGGAGCAACCCCACATCCAAGGAGCAGTGGCTGTGTGGGGGGCAGGAGGGCCTAGAGGAGCTACTCCATGTTCAAGGTCAGGAGGGGCAGCGATGAGGAGATACCCCTCGTCCAAGCTAAGGAGCAGTGGCTGTGCTTTGCTGGAGCAGCCGTGAAGAGATACCCCACTTCCAAGGTAAGAGAAACCCAAGTAAGATGGTAGGTGTTGCAGGAGGGCATCAGAGGGCAGACTCACTGAAACCATAATCACAGAAAACTAGTCAATCTAATCACACTAGGACCACAGCCTTGTCTAGCTCAATGAAACTAAGCCATGCCCTGTGGGGCCACCCAAGATGGGTGGGCTATGGTGGAGAGGTCTGACAGGATGTGGTCCACTGGAGAAGGGAATGGCAAACCACTTCAGTATTCTTGCCTTGAGAACTCCATGAACAGTATGAAAAGGCAAAATGATAGGATACTGAAAGAGGAACTCCCCAGGTCAATAGGTGCCCAATATGCTACTGGAGATCAGTGGAGAAAAAACTCCAGAAAGAATGAAGGGATGGAGCCAAAGCAAAAACAACACCCAGCTGTGGATGTGACTGGTGATAGAAGCAAGGTCCGATGCTGTAAAGAGCAATATTGCATAGAAACCTGGAATATTAGGTCCTTGAATCAAGGCAAATTGGAAGTGGTCAAACAAGAGATGGCAAGAGTGAATGTTGACGTTTTAGGAATCAGCGAAGTAAAATGGACTGGAATGGGTGAATTTAACTCAGATGACCATTATATCTACTACTGCGGGCAGGAACCCCTCAGAAGAAATGGAGTAGCCATCATGGTCAACAAAAGAGTCCAAAATGCAATACTTGGATGCAATCTCAGAAATGACAGAATGATCTCTGTTCGTTTCCAAGGCAAACCATTCAATATCATAGTAATCCAAGTCTATGCCCCAACCAGTAACGCTGAAGAAGCTGAAATTCAACGATTCTATGAAGATCTACAAGACCTTTTAGAACTAACACCCAAAAAAGATGTCCTTTTCATTATAGGGGACTGGAATGCAAAAGTAGGAAGTCAGGAAACACCTGGAATAACAGGCAAATTTGGC
This sequence comes from Ovis canadensis, assembly GCF_042477335.2. Lineage (NCBI taxonomy): Eukaryota > Metazoa > Chordata > Mammalia > Artiodactyla > Bovidae > Ovis > Ovis canadensis. The sequence continues at coordinate 18,501,807 of NC_091266.1, forward strand.
CTTGGAATGCGGAATGAAGCAGGGCAAAGACTAATAGAGTTTTGCCAAGAAAATACACTGGTCATAGCAAACACCCTCTTCCAACAACACAAGAGAAGACTCTACACATGGACATCACCAGATGATCAGCAAGACCTTCTAGAAGGTCTTGAAGGTCTTCATAGAACCATCCAACTCCAGCTTCTTCATCATTGCTTGTTGGGGCATAGACTTGGATTACCATGACATTGAATGGTTTGCCTTGGAAATGAATAGAGATTATTCTATCATTTATCAGATTGAATCCAAGTACTGAATTTTGTACTCTTTTGTTGACTATGATGACTATTGCATTTCTTTTAAGGGATTGTACATCTATTCTAGTAGATATAATAGTCATCTGAGTTAAATTCACCCATTCCGGTCCATTTTTGTTTTCTGATTCTCAACATGTCGACGTTCACTCTTGCCATCTCCTATCTGACCACTTCTGTTTGCTTTGATTCATGGACCTAACATCCCAGGTTCCTATGCAGTATTGCTCTTTACAGCATCTGACCTGG